>NC_069501.1:760988777-761288777 GCF_027579735.1 Bombina bombina
TTACTTATGGAAAAAAATTATCACAGTGGAAAAGTAAATACTAATACATACCACACTGATGGCAGCAGGGGGCAAAGAGCATTTGGAAATCATGTTCACAATATTTCCTTCCTTCAAACTGTGAAAAGAAAACAAAGAGAGATTACTAAAACCACTGCTCCTCATTGACAGCATAAATGTAAATACTGCCAATTGCAGGTAGTGAAGGATGTGTAAACTAAGATATGAAAAAGGTCTTAAAGAAAAAGTTACAAAGGATATTCCACAGAGAAAAACATCTGCAGAATCTATTTTTTCTGATATGTACAGAAAAGAAACGGCTCAGTTTCCTATTATGACTGTCATCATCTATTTGTAAAGTGCTGACGAACACCATAGTGCTGGGCACACGAGTAAGGGCAAACAACACTAATTTGTAGCAAAACAAATAATAATAAAAATCTGCAAAGAGAAGGATTCTTATGGTATGCTGTGCTTTTCAAATCATTTTAAACATTCCTGACTGTTTTGGAAGGATTTTAATAAATCTGGGCTACACCTACTTGTACATTTGTGTAGTTCATGCAGATTAAACAATATCAGATATAACAATTTTTTATTTTTTTTTATTTAGCTACATATTTTTGTTATCATTTTAATCTATTTTAAAAAATCTGTCAAATGGCCTGGAGTGGGAATCGTGACTGCTCTTATTAAAAGGTTGGAAATCTGCAATTTAAAGGGACATGAAACCCAATTTTTTTCTTTCATGAATTATGTAGATCAAATTTGCTTCATTCTCTTGGTATCATTTGTTAAAGAAGCAGCAATGCACTACTACAACTTTTACAAACTCTCTCTCTGCTATGGGATATTTCCTATCATTCCACTTGACGCCGGGATAAGAAGACTACTAGCCAAGTTTGGTCTGATAGTGGAATATCCCATGAGCATTACAAGGAGGGGGCAAATTTCGCCCCATAACTGTGCTGCAAAAGGTGAAGATAAAATGTATGGTCAAACAAATAATAGTTGTGGGTTAGTAGGACCTCCAAACAATCACACAAAAATATTTTTTTCCTCTTCCTGGTAAGAGGTATGGGTATCCCTATCCAGAAACCACTTGACAGCTCTAACTCCTAGGTTATGGGGAATACATGAATAGAGGGATTTTATGTCAACCACTACCCAGCAAAATATGCTCTTCCGTTTAATTCTCTTCAAATTTTCTAGTAGATGTCTGGAGTCCCTTAGATAGCTGTACAAGCTAGTGACTAGTGGCTGAAGGATGGAGTCCCTTAGATAGCTGTACAAGCTAGTGACTAGTGGCTGAAGGATGGAGTCCCTTAGATAGCTGTACAAGCTAGTGACTAGTGGCTGAAGGATGGAGTCCCTTAGATAGCTGTACAAGCTAGTGACTAGTGGCTGAAGGATGGAGTCCCTTAGATAGCTGTACAAGCTAGTGACTAGTGGCTGAAGGATGGAGTCCCTTAGATAGCTGTACAAGCTAGTGACTAGTGGCTGAAGGATGGAGTCCCTTAGATAGCTGTACAAGCTAGTGACTAGTGGCTGAAGGATGGAGTCCCTTAGATAGCTGTACAAGCTAGTGACTAGTGGCTGAAGGATGGAGTCCCTTAGATAGCTGTACAAGCTAGTGACTAGTGGCTGAAGGATGGAGTCCCTTAGATAGCTGTACAAGCTAGTGACTAGTGGCTGAAGGATGGAGTCCCTTAGATAGCTGTACAAGCTAGTGACTAGTGGCTGAAGGATGGAGTCCCTTAGATAGCTGTACAAGCTAGTGACAAGCTAGTGACTAGTGGCTGAAGGATGAAGTCCCTTAGATAGCTGTACAAGCTAGTGACTAGTGGCTGAAGGATGGAGTCCCTTAGATAGCTGTACAAGCTAGTGACTAGTGGCTGAAGGATGGAGTCCCTTAGATAGCTGTACAAGCTAGTGACTAGTGGCTGAAGGATGGAGTCCCTTAGATAGCTGTACAAGCTAGTGACTAGTGGCTGAAGGATGGAGTCCCTTAGATAGCTGTACAAGCTAGTGACAAGCTAGTGACTAGTGGCTGAAGGATGGAGTCCCTTGCTGTACAAGCTAGTGACAAGCTAGTGACTAGTGGCTGAAGGATGGAGTCCCTTGCTGTACAAGCTAGTGACTAGTGGCTGAAGGATGGAGTCCCTTGCTGTACAAGCTAGTGACTAGTGGCTGAAGGATGGAGTCCCTTGCTGTACAAGCTAGTGACAAGCTAGTGACTAGTGGCTGAAGGATGGAGTCCCTTGCTGTACAAGCTAGTGACTAGTGGCTGAAGGATGGAGTCCCTTGCTGTACAAGCTAGTGACTGAAGGATGGAGTCCCTTAGATAGCTGTACAAGCTAGTGACTAGTGGCTGAAGGATGGAGTCCCTTAGATAGCTGTACAAGCTAGTGACTAGTGGCTGAAGGATGGAGTCCCTTAGATAGCTGTACAAGCTAGTGACTAGTGGCTGAAGGATGGAGTCCCTTGCTGTACAAGCTAGTGACAAGCTAGTGACTGAAGGATGGAGTCCCTTAGATAGCTGTACAAGCTAGTGACTAGTGGCTGAAGGATGGAGTCCCTTAGATAGCTGTACAAGCTAGTGACTAGTGGCTGAAGGATGGAGTCCCTTAGATAGCTGTACAAGCTAGTGACAAGCTAGTGACTAGTGGCTGAAGGATGAAGTCCCTTAGATAGCTGTACAAGCTAGTGACTAGTGGCTGAAGGATGGAGTCCCTTAGATAGCTGTACAAGCTAGTGACTAGTGGCTGAAGGATGGAGTCCCTTAGATAGCTGTACAAGCTAGTGACAAGCTAGTGACTAGTGGCTGAAGGATGAAGTCCCTTAGATAGCTGTACAAGCTAGTGACTAGTGGCTGAAGGATGGAGTCCCTTGCTGTACAAGCTAGTGACAAGCTAGTGACTAGTGGCTGAAGGATGGAGTCCCTTGCTGTACAAGCTAGTGACTAGTGGCTGAAGGATGGAGTCCCTTGCTGTACAAGCTAGTGACTAGTGGCTGAAGGATGGAGTCCCTTGCTGTACAAGCTAGTGACAAGCTAGTGACTAGTGGCTGAAGGATGGAGTCCCTTGCTGTACAAGCTAGTGACAAGCTAGTGACTAGTGGCTGAAGGATGGAGTCCCTTGCTGTACAAGCTAGTGACTGAAGGATGGAGTCCCTTAGATAGCTGTACAAGCTAGTGACTAGTGGCTGAAGGATGGAGTCCCTTAGATAGCTGTACAAGCTAGTGACTAGTGGCTGAAGGATAGAGTCCCTTGCTGTACAAGCTAGTGACTAGTGGCTGAAGGATGGAGTCCCTTGCTGTACAAGCTAGTGACTAGTGGCTGAAGGATAGAGTCCCTTAGATAGCTGTACAAGCTAGTGACTAGTGGCTGAAGGATGGAGTCCCTTAGATAGATGTACAAGCTAGTGACAAGCTAGTGACTAGTGGCTGAAGGATGGAGTCCCTTGCTGTACAAGCTAGTGATTAGTGGCTGAAGGATGGAGTCCCTTAGATAGATGTACAAGCTAGTGACTAGTGGCTGAAGGATGGAGTCCCTTAGATAGCTGTACAAGCTAGTGACTAGTGGCTGAAGGATGGAGTCCCTTAGATAGCTGTACAAGCTAGTGACTAGTGGCTGAAGGATGGAGTCCCTTAGATAGCTGTACAAGCTAGTGACTAGTGGCTGAAGGATGGAGTCCCTTAGATAGCTGTACAAGCTAGTGACTAGTGGCTGAAGGATGGAGTCCCTTAGATAGCTGTACAAGCTAGTGACTAGTGGCTGAAGGATGGAGTCCCTTAGATAGTTGTACAAGCTAGTGACTAGTGGCTGAAGGATGGAGTCCATCCACTAGGACATTGGCTACAAAAAGGAGCCTATGCCTGAGACGATGGGCTTACCTGGGGAGATATTAGATCTTTGTGGATCTTGGGTACGTGGTGGAAGATAGAAATGATGGGAGATTTTTGAACTAAGAGTTCAGTTTGTTTTGTAAAATACCCAATGCTATTCCATCTTCTAACAGGTTAACAAGATCTTTGCTGAATATGTTGGTAGGGTCTAAAAGAAGGCTACGGTAAGTGGCGGGGTCTGAGAGTTGCCTCTTTGCTTTTGTGACGTAATTAACTTTATTCAGGAGCACAATTGCACCTCCCTTATCGGCATTTCTTATCACTAAGTTCTCATTAGTTTTTAATCTATGTAAAGAATCTGTTTCTTTGCATGTTAAATTTATTTGTGTGTATTGATACAGATTCTTGGCCACATCTGCAGCTAATTTTTTTTTTTTTTTTTTTTTTATTGAGGTTTTATGAAATGACATACAAGCAAGGTATACAGAGATAAATTCAAGTACATAACATAAAAAAGAAATGCCAATAGAGTTATGGACCTTCTCCCCCACAGCAGAGGCCACTTTTGGACCTCACAACATATAAAATAAAATAGTAGAAGGTACAATGGTACTAAGGAGACCACTCATGGGTCCCAAATGAACCTCAGGTTTTATAATGTTTTTCTTTAGGTGCAACATTATTATTCAAGGTGTAGTAGAAGGTATAATATTTAAACAAATGAGATACATTGTGAATATTTGGAGACACTAGATAGAATAATATTATCGACAAATGCTGTAATGGAAATTATCTGTGCTGACCGGTTTGAAGAAAGGAACATTTTCATAACATGTTATGGAGTGATCTAACATGAGCAAAAATAAACTGTGCCTGATTGCATAACTTGGGAATCTGAACTAATAAAGCAGTATCATTAAAATTAATTATATAAACAGCCTCAACCCAGGCCACTATTCCAAATACTCCATCAATCATAAAAGTTGATTAAATAGCCATGCGCATGGTGTACCGCCCCGGCCGCAAGCTGCACACCACCGCACAACATCCTAATATGAACATTAGTACAAACTTGTGGCAAACACATACTTCTGCTTTCAGGTTAGAATACATAATATATAACACGATACCTGCTTCTATGATCTTTCCCACAGAGCTCTGACTAGTTATCTGCCAAGGGAAAATACTTCTGGCTAAACAACAAGGCAAAACTCACCTATCCTACTATTTCTTATATGAGGCTGTAAAAAGCAAGTATCACTTTGGGCTAGGATAGGAATGTGTAATCACTTAGGGCTCTGTGGAAGAGTCTCAAAATCAATAGGCACATGCTATGAGGAGAGATATTCTTATATATACTAAAGCACTATTATGGAAGGAGGATACAACTTATATACATTTAGAAATAAAACAGCAACAAGGTCTAAAGATTACTAATAAATCTAGGCTGCATCACCCATTATGAACACCTTGGGTTATATTATAGGGGCTCACAAACAAACTATAGCTGCATAGAAAATATTTAACATAAGTCCATTCAGTCCCAGCTATGGACCGGGCTAGCCAACTTCAATGCGAGTCCCCCTAATACAGTCTCCTTTGTCAGTCAATCCTCTGATCACCCCAAAACTAAGCCAGAAATGGGTAATGGTAAGAGGGTATCGTTCCTGTTCCTAACCAGTGTCCCAATTGAACAACCGTTCATCTGAATAGCAAGGGGTTTTCAAATCTTGTAAAAACACTGAGAATCTTTGTATTCTTGCCCATGAACCTCCACGGTCTCGGGATGAATGCTCTACATGGGCTCCCTTGGTTATATGTTCCCCATCTGAGAGAGAAACGGAATGAGCCACTGCTGCATTTCCCTTACTGTGTCCTGTAACAGCTGTATGATCGGCGGTAATCCGTGTGACATTTACGCCATCAATGGCCTCATCCCCAGACTCAGATCCTGCGGTAGTGCACAATTTGTCCATTGTAGGTAAGGGAGGCTTAAAGCGCTGGGGCCCCAGAGCGCCGTCACCCGCACACAGCTCCAAAACAGGTCTGACTGGGATAACTTGCTGGGAAGCGATATAACCGCCAGGGTTAAATGCTATAGCCATCTCTTCCTCTAAGGCCGCATGGTGATCCGACAGCAGATTGCGCAGCACTTGTAGCACGGCATTAGCACTCATCTCGTTCATAGTAACCTTCTGTATAGGTTATCCGGTCAGCCCACTGAACAGGATATCATAAATTGCACTGGTATTCTCCTGATGCTTTGTTAGAAAAATCACACCTGATTCTTTGCTCTCAGCACTATGTGCTGCCTAACGACAAGGCCCAAGTGTGCCTCGCCGGGGGGTAAGATGAAGGCCTCAACCTTACTGCTGGCTCTGGGTGCTCACAGTCGTCTCTATCCTTAAAGCTTGGGCTCATCTGATACAGGATATGTAAGAGGTCAATAAGCAGAGTAAATCGTTAGCAGATTAGCCGTCTGGAGCAAAATAACAGTCAAAAATAGCTAGAATGCTGGAGCAGAGTGTTAGTGTGCGACCTGTCATGGCCGCCTCCCGGAAGTTCCCCCCATCTGCAGCTAATTTAATTAAATCCCTTTCAACACTGCATAAAAAAAAAATTTATAGCTATTTTTTGAGGGTTTGAAAATTCCACTAGCCCACTAGTCCCAGAAGAGTAAGGAAATGAATGAGAAAAACAAAATAATGTCTCATCTTTAACATTGAGTGAACTAGTAACTTTTTTACTATGGACAAGTAATTTTTCTCCCCTGATTAGTAAATTAAAGTGATATTTTTCCACCCTTTTTTTTGCGTTTCTTTGTTCTGCATATAGATCTTGATTTTTGTTCCACTGTTTGGACATAAAACTAAGTGATTTACACAGGTAAAGTTTGTACGTATGTACACATACAGACTAGCCAGTGACTTACACACAAGAGCTATTTTAACACAGTGACTCACAATGACAGAGATGCACAGGTGGTGGGATGATTTCTGTGGATGTAAAAAGGCCGCAGTGGACAGTGCAGACAAACCACTTGGTATAGGCTATAGTTACAGTGTAATGAAGGTCAGCACATGCTTTGCTGCAGATGTTGTGTATCTGGGGCTGAAGCAAATATTCAGCAAAGGGAAGAAGACACGTGCCTGTACATACAGTGTGCGGTGTATTACTACTGGTGTGAGCTAGCATTGCTAAAATCAAATCCTCACAGTTAAAATGACAAATGCCCGTTGTTTCCAGGCATCTCTTGCTAGCAGCTGCTCCTTGATTCTTCTGTAAGTTAAAGGGACATTAAAAGCAAAATGTTTTCTTTCATGATTTAGATAGAGCATGCAATTTTAAACAACTTTCTATTTTACTTCTATTATCACATTTTCTTTGTTCTCTTGGTATCTTTTGTTGAAAAGCAGGGACATGAGCTCAGGAGCGTGAATATGTCTGGAGAACTATATGGCAGCAGCTTTGCAAGAGTAGTACTCCAGACACATACCGAGGTATCTCTTCAACAAAGAATCCCATGGGAACAAAGCTAATTTGATAATAGAAGTAAATTGGAGACAGTTTAAAATATTTTATGCCTCTGTCTGAATCTCAAAAGAAAATGTCTGGGTTTCATATACCTTTAAAATTGCTTCCTGAGCGTGCACAATCCAATATTTATGCATAAGTCTCAACTCTAATTGTACATGCTAGATTTTGTTTTGGGACGCCCTTGATGTCATGTTTATAATTGTTATATGCTAATGAAATAATAAAATGACAGAAAATAATGGGAACTAAGAAGTATACATAGACTATATTACACATAGTATTTACTAAACATGTAGTTGATGGCGACAAGAATTTAACAGGTGAGTTCTGATTTAAGTGGACATTTTCATGATATTTTAAATGCGTAGCACTGCAGTTAAATACAATTAGTAGTGTGGCATCACTCAGAATCTGTTCTATGTACAAATGCATATGCAAGCGGCCTACCAGTGGTGGATTGCATAAACATTAAAGGGACAGTCAAGTCAAAATTTAACTTTCATGACTCAAATAGGGGCATGCAATTTTAAACAACTTTACAATTTACTTTTATCATCAAATTTGCTTTGTTCTCTTGGTAATCTTTGTGGAAAGCTAAAACTGATTTTTAAGCCGTTGAAGGCCGCCTCTAAACACCGGTATGTGGACCATATAGATAAAATTGTGCTCACTCCCGTGGAATTATTTATGAGTCAGCAATGATTGGCTAAAATGCAAGTCTGTCAAAAGAATTGAGATAGGGGGGCTGTCTGCAGAGGCTAAGATACAAGGTAATCACAGAGGTAGAAATTGTATTAATATAACATCATTGGTTATGCACAACAGGGGAATAGGTAATAAAGGCATTGTCTAACTTTTTAAACAATAACATTTTTGTTGCTACAGTAGAAACATGGTTAAAGGAACAAAGTACTCAGGCAAGCAGCTGGGTTCACTGTATTCAAAGCAGATACATGAACAACCTTCTCAGATTTATGTTGCTGCCCTATGTTACATAGCTTTTCTATAGCCAATAACTGCAGTATTGACCTTTTCAGTATAGGCGAATAGTTGGATATTTTCAGTCAAACAGACCTATTTAATATGACAAAATAAATGGAAAAGCGATATATGTAAACAATATAATACACTGCAGCAGGTAAAATGGATATTTGGGAACAGATTACATTGGAGAAAATGTTACTGTACAATATCCCTTTAAAGCAGAGCTTTCCAAACTTTTCATGTTGGTGACACACTTTTTAGACCTACATCATTTTGTGACACAGTAATTCAGTTGTATGAGCAAATAGGAGGTTAAACTAACTTGTTTTAAGAGATACGGACACATAAATTATATAATAACAATGTATTTACAAGTAACTATGTATGTGCAAGAATTTAAAAAAAGTTTAATAACACGAATAGCTACTTACTATTTTAATGGGATGTATGAGGTTGATGGGATGAACACAGTTTCTGAATATTTGGTGGGATATTAGATAAAGACACTCGCATCTCATCATCTACTTCCTATCCATATATCAAGAGCAGGAGCAGCAATGCACTACTGGGAGCTAGCTGGAAAAAACAACACTTTGACTTCTAACTTCAGCTCAGCGTTTAAGCTGCTGCCCTCAGAGCTCTGCGAGTCCGACTGACTACTGCCTGCGCTGCAAACACACTGCTGTCCCGCTCAGTGGCTACACGTGCAGTCACGAGCCGATTGAGAAGACTTCACGTGCAGTCGGGAGCCAATGTACCGCCAATGGGAATAGTTTTAGTTCCCTAAGCTGTGCCAATAGGTTAAGATGATCTGTGACCCACTAGGTATCAATCATGTGTCAAGCATGTGATATGTGTAGCAAGAAGGCGGAAAGTCGGAAACCAAAAAAAAAAATTTAAAAGAATTTTAAATTCAAAACAATTTGTGCTGAAGCAGGGACACGCCTACACACTGCCGCTGACACACTAATGTGTCATGGCACACAGTTTGGAAAGCGCTGCTTTAAAGGGACAGTCTACTCTAAAATTGTTATTGTTTTAAAGGATAGATAATTCCTTTATAATCCGTTCCTCAGTTTTGCACAACCAACATGGTTATATTAATATACTTTTTACCTCTGTGATTACCTTGTATCTAAGCATCTTCTGACAGCCCCCTGATCACATGACATTTTATTTATTATCTATTGACTTGCATTTTAGCCAATTAGTGCAGTGTCTGACACAAACCACAGGCGTTACCACAATGTTATCTTATCTATATGGCTCATATGAACTAGCACTCCTTTGTTGTGAAAAGTATGTGATAAGAGGCTGTCTTTAGTGGCTTAGAAACAGGCAGAAATGAAGAGGTTTAAAGGTTATAAAGTATATTAAATGTAATAATATTGGTTGTGCAAAGTTGGGGAATGGGTAGTAAAGGTGTTATCTATCTTTTTAAACAATTGCAATTCTGGTGTAGACTGTCCCTTTAAATAGTTTTTTGTGCCTGTGTTTTGTCTTTCGTAAACTATGTGGTGAATGCAATTTAACCACAAAACGTCAAACTTTGTGTTATGCGTGATAAGAAAAAAAAAATCTGCTCTTACTGGAGATAAAGTGCAGATCTCAGCACAAAACAAACTGCATATTTGAGATAATTACGAAAGAAAAAATATATACAAAATTCCTGTATATTTTATAGTTAAACAATCACGGCTAATCATAAGAAAAATGCTGCTAGCTAATATAGAAGACAGTAAAATACATTTTCAAGAAAAAGCATAAAGAGAATACAGTCTGGGGTTACAAATACTTAAAAAAATCAACTTTTCCAGCCTCCAATTTCTTGTAAAAGACCTTTTTTTTTTTAGGCAGGGTCCATAAGTACAAAAAACACCACCAACAACATTTGAAACCTACAATAGGTTCTTAGTCATGTTACAAACACTAATTATAAAGACGTTCTTCTTCTGGTCTTGCTATAGAATAACTTATCAGACAAGTCTAAACATTTATTTATTTTTAAAACAAATTAACATGTTGATTTTTTTTTCCAGTAGACAAACTCTACCCCCCATTTGTCTTTTTTAAAGGAGCCAATCCGGGTTGTTATCTGCAGACAAGGCTTCCCATGATTGGTGTGTTCGTATAAAGTGCATTATTTTGCACTGTTATCTAATTAAAGGGACAGTATACTATAAAATTGTTAATATGTTTCCAATTACTTTTTTTTACCAGCTGCAGAGTATAACATGTATGAGATTTGCTTATTAAGGCTTATTTGTGTATATGAATTAGCTGATTTTGTGTTTTAAAGCCACAACCTAATAAAATGGGTTGAGCTTGTAGGTATAATCAGATCTCATTACTTTATCACATTGTGTACATATACCTGCTTCTTTATCTTATATCTGTTCATAAACCAATCACCAGTACTTAGAAAGAACAATGGAAAATGAACATTGTATTACCTTATCTCTTCTATAACCCACTGGAAGTGTAATTTCTTCTACTGGCTATGTTAACACAGCTTGGCCTTGAGGCCAAAATCTTTCAGGATGGGTGGGGATATCACAGGCTAAATAAACATTTTCAAATGCCAATATAAGGGTAATAGAAATACTTGTAAACAATTTAATACTCTCCAGCAGGTAATGTGGATCATTGGGAACAAATTAAAGGGGGGGAAATGTTTGAGTAAACTGTCCCCCTTTAAGTTACTTAGGAAAAGATATATAGCAACGTTAGCCTTGAGAAGTTTCAGTGTACATTTCAAGTTCTGAGAATTAGAAAACCCACAATTTTCAGAGCTAAATTATATTAAAGGGGGCAAAATAAATAATAAAAATATGCTGAAAAGTTGTTTTACAATGTATAACTAAAAAACATAATTTATGCTTGCCTGATAAATTTATTTCTCTTGTAGTGTATCCAGTCCACGGATCATCCATTACTTGTGGGATATTCTCCTTCCCAACAGGAAGTTGCAAGAGGATCACCCACAGCAGAGCTGCTATATAGCTCCTCCCCTCACTGCCATATCCAGTCATTCGACCGAAACAAGCCGAGAAAGGAGAAACCATAGGGTGCAGTGGTGACTGTAGTTTAATTAAAATTTAGACCTGCCTTAAAAGGACAGGGCGGGCCGTGGACTGGATACACTACAAGAGAAATAAATGTATTTAAGTGTATCCAGTCCACGGATCATCCATTACTTGTGGGATACCAATACCAAAGCTAAAGTACACAGATGATGGGAGGGACAAGGCAGGAACTTAAACGGAAGGAACCACTGCCTGTAGAACCTTTCTCCCAAAAACAGCCTCCAAAGAAGCAAAAGTATCAAATTTGGAAAATTTGGAAAAAAGTATGAAGGGAAGACCAAGTTGCAGCCTTGCAAATCTGTTCAACAGAGGCCTCATTTTTAAAGGCCCAGGTGGAAGCCACAGCTCTAGTAGAATGAGCTGTAATCCTTTCAGGAGGCTGCTGTCCAGCAGTCTCATAGGCTAAACGGATTATACTCCGAAGCCAAAAAGAAAGAGAGGTTGCCGAGGCCTTCTGACCTCTCCTCTGTCCAGAGTAAACAACAAACAGGTTAGATGTTTGGCGAAAATCTTTAGTAGCCTGTAAGTAAAACTTCAAGGCACGGACTAACTCTAGATTATGCAAAAGACGTTCCTTCCTTCAAGAAGGATTAGGACATAATGATGGAACAACAATCTCTTGATTGATATTCTTGTTAGAAACCACCTTAGGTAAAAACCCAGGTTTTGTACGCAGAACAACTTTATCTGAATGAAAGATCAGATAAGGAGAATCACATTGTAAGGCAGTTAACTCAGAGACTCTTCGAGCCGAGGAAATAGCCATCAGAAAAAGAACTTTCCATGAAAGAAGTTTGATATCAATAGAATGAAGGGGTTCAAACGGAACCCCTTGAAGAACTTTAAGAACCAAGTTTAAGCGCCATGGAGGAGCAAAAGGTTTAAACACAGGCTTAATTCTAACTAAAGCCTGACAAAATGCCTGAACGTCTGGAACTTCTGCCAGACGCTTGTGTAAAAGAATAGACAGAGCAGAAATCTGTCCCTTTAAAGAACTAGCTGATAATCCTTTGTCCAAACCCTCTTGGAGGAAGGACAATATCCTAGGAATCCTAACCCTACTCCATGAGTAATTCTTGGATTCACACCAATGAAGATATTTACGCCATATCATGTGGTAAATTTTCCCGGTGACAGGCTTTCGTGCCTGTATTAAGGTATCAATTACTGACTCGGAGAAGCCACGCTTTGATAGGATCAATCGTTCAATCTCCATGCAGTCAGTCTCAGAGAAATTAGATTCGGATGATTGAAAGGACCTTGTATTAGAAGGTCTTGTCTCAGAGGCAGAGTCCATGGTGGAAAGGATGACATGTCCACTAGGTCTGCATACCAGGTCCTGCGTGGCCACGCAGGCGCTATCAATATCACCGATGCTCTTTCCTGTTTGATTTTGGCAATCAGACGAGGGAGCAGAGGAAACGGTGGAAACACATAAGCCAGGTTGAAGAACCAAGGCGCTGCTAGAGCATCTATCAGTGCCGCTTCTGGGTCCCTGGACCTGGATCCGTAACAAGGAAGCTTGGCGTTCTGGCGAGACGCCATGAGATCCAATTCTGGTTTGCCCCAACCGAGAACCAATTGAGCAAACACCTCCGGATGGAGTTCCCATTCCCCCGGATGAAAAGTCTGATGACTTAGAAAATCCGCCTCCCAGTTCTCTACACCTAGGATATGGATCGCTGACAGGTGGCAAGAGTGAGTCTCTGCCCAGCGAATTATCTTGGAGACTTCTGACATCGCTAGGGAACTCCTGGTTCCCCCTTGATGGTTGATGTAAGCCACAGTCGTGATGTTGTCCGACTGAAATCTGATGAACCTCAGTGTTGCTAGCTGAGGCCAAGCCAGAAGAGCATTGAATATTGCTCTTAACTCCAGAATATTTATTGGGAGGAGTTTCTCCTCCTGAGTCCATGAACCCTGAGCTTTCAGGGAGTTCCAGACTGCACCCCAACCTAGAAGGCTGGCATCTGTTGTTACAATTGTCCAATCTGGTCTGCGAAAAGTCATACCCTTGGACAGATGGGCCCGAGATAACCACCAGAGAAGAGAATCTCTGGTTTCCTGATCCAGATTTAGTAGAGGGGACAAATCTGTGTAATCCCCATTCCACTGACTGAGCATGCATAATTGCAGCGGTCTGAGATGCAGGCGCGCAAATGGCACTATGTCCATCGCCGCTACTATTAAGCCGATTACTTTCATGCACTGAGCCACCGTGGGGCGCGGAATGGAGTGAAGAACACGGCAAGCATTTAGAAGTTTTGATAACCTGGACTCCGTCAGGTAAATTTTCATTTCTACAGAATCTATTAGAGTCCCTAGGAAGGAAACCCTCGTGAGAGGAGATAGAGAACTCTTTTCTTCGTTCACTTTCCACCCATGCAACCTCAGGAATGCCAGAACTATCTCTGTATGAGATTTGGAAATTTGAAAGCTTGACGCCTGTATCAGGATATCGTCCAGGTAAGGAGCCACCGCTATGCCTCGCGGTCTTAGGACCGCCAGAAGTGAGCCCAGAACCTTTGTAAAAATTCTTGGGGCTGTAGCCAACCCGAATGGAAGAGCTACAAATTGGTAATGCCTGTCTAGAAAGGCAAACCTCAGGAACTGATGATGATTCTTGTGAATCGGAATGTGAAGGTAGGCATCCTTTAAGTCCACTGTGGTCATGTACTGATCCTCTTGGATCATGGGTAAAATGGTTCGAATAGTTTCCATCTTGAATGACGGAACTCTGAGGAATTTGTTTAGGATCTTTAAATCCAAAATTGGTCTGAATGTTCCCTCTTTCTTGGGAACCACAGATTTGAATAAAATCCTTGTCCTTGTTCTGTCCGCAGAACTGGATGGATCACTCCCATTACTAGGAGGTCTTGCACACAGCTTAGGAATGCCTCTTTCTTTATCTGGTTTGCTGATAACCTTGAAAGATGAAATCTCTCTTGTGGAGGAGAAGCTTTGAAGTCCAGAAGATATCCCTGAGATATGATCTCCAACGCCCAGGGATCCTGAACATCTCTTGCCCACGCCTGGGCGAAGAGAGAAAGTCTGCCCCCCACTAGATCCGTTTCCAGATAGGGGGCCGTTCCTTCATGCTGTCTTGGGGGCAGCAGCAGGCTTTCTGGCCTGCTTGCCCTTGTTCCAGGACTGGTTAGGTTTCCAGGCCTGTCTGGAATGAGCAACAGTTTCCTCTTGTTTTGAAGCGGAGGAAGTTGATGCTGCTCCTGCCTTGAAATTTCGAAAGGCACGAAAATTAGACTGTTTGGCCCTTGATTTGGCCCTGTCCTGAGGAAGGGTATGACCCTTGCCTCCGGTAATGTCAGCAATAATTACCTTCAAGCCAGGCCCGAATAAGGTCTGCCCCTTGAAAGGAATGTTGAGTAATTTAGACTTTGAAGTCACGTCAGCTGACCAGGATTTAAGCCATAGCGCCCTACGCGCCTGGATGGCGAATCCGGAATTCTTAGCCGTTAGTTTAGTCAAATGAACAATGGCATCAGAAACAAATGAGTTAGCTAGCTTAAGAGTTCTAAGCTTGTCAACAATTTCAGTCAATGGAGCTGTATGGATGGCCTCTTCCAGGGCCTCAAACCAGAATGCCGCCGCAGCAGTGACAGGCGCAATGCATGCAAGGGGCTGTAAAATAAAACCTTGTTGAATAAAATTTTCTTAAGGTAACCCTCTAATTTTTTATCCATTGGATCTGAAAAAGCACAACTGTCCTCAACCGGGATAGTGGTACGCTTTGCTAAAGTAGAAACTGCTCCCTCCACCTTAGGGACCGTCTGCCATAAGTCCCGTGTAGTGGCATCTATTGGAAACATTTTTCTAAATATAGGAGGTGGGGAAAAGGGCACACCGGGCCTATCCCACTCCTTACTAATAATTTCTGTAAGCCTTTTAGGTATTGGAAAAACATCAGTACTCACCGGCACTGCATAGTATTTATCCAGCCTACACAATTTCTCTAGCACTGCAATTGTGTCACAGTCATTCAGAGCAGCTAATACCTCCCCAAGCAATACACGGAGGTTCTCAAGCTTAAATTTAAAATTAGAAATCTCTGAATCAGGTCTCCCCGATTCAGAGACGTCACCCACAGACTGAAGCTCTCCGTCCTCAGGTTCTGCATATTGTGACGCAGTATCAGACATGTCTCTTACAGCATCTACGCGCTCTGTATCTCGTCTAACCCCAGAGCTATCGCGCTTGCCTCTCAATTCAGGCAATCTGGATAATACCTCTGACAGGGTATTATTCATGATTGCAGCCATGTCCTGCAAAGTAATCGCTATGGGCGTCCCTGATGTTCTTGGCGCCATATTAGCGTGCGTCCCTTGAGCGGGAGGCGAAGGGTCCGACACGTGGGGAGAGTTAGTCGGCATAACTTCCCCCTCGACAGACCCCTCTGGTGACAATTCTTTTATAGATAAAGACTGATCTTTACTGTTTAAGGTGAAATCAATACATTTAGTACACATTCTCCTATGGGGCTCCACCATGGCTTTTAAACATAATGAACAAGTATCCTCTGTTTCAGACATGTTTGTACAGACTAGCAATAAGACTAGCAAGCTTGGAAAACACTTTAAAGCAAGTTAACAAGCAATATAAAAAACGTTACTGTGCCTTTAAGAAAAAAAAATTTGACAAAATTTGAAATAACAGTGAAAAAAGGCAGTTACACTAACAAAATTTTTACAGTGTATGTAACAAGTCAGCAGAGCATTGCACCCACTTGCAAATGGATGATTAACCCCTTAATAACAAAAACAGAATAATAAATGACAAAAAACAGAATTTATGTTTACCTGATAAATTACTTTCTCCAACGGTGTGTCCGGTCCACGGCGTCATCCTTACTTGTGGGATATTCTCTTCCCCAACAGGAAATGGCAAAGAGCCCAGCAAAGCTGGTCACATGATCCCTCCTAGGCTCCGCCTACCCCAGTCATTCGACCGACGTTAAGGAGGAATATTTGCATAGGAGAAACCATATGGTACCGTGGTGACTGTAGTTAAAGAAAATAAATTATCAGACCTGATTAAAAAAAAACCAGGGCGGGCCGTGGACCGGACACACCGTTGGAGAAAGTAATTTATCAGGTAAACATAAATTCTGTTTTCTCCAACATAGGTGTGTCCGGTCCACGGCGTCATCCTTACTTGTGGGAACCAATACCAAAGCTTTAGGACACGGATGAAGGGAGGGAGCAAATCAGGTCACCTAAATGGAAGGCACCACGGCTTGCAAAACCTTTCTCCCAAAAATAGCCTCAGAAGAAGCAAAAGTATCAAACTTGTAAAATTTGGTAAAAGTGTGCAGTGAAGACCAAGTCGCTGCCCTACATATCTGATCAACAGAAGCCTCGTTCTTGAAGGCCCATGTGGAAGCCACAGCCCTAGTGGAATGAGCCGTGATTCTTTCGGGAGGCTGCCGTCCGGCAGTCTCGTAAGCCAATCTGATGATGCTTTTAATCCAAAAAGAGAGAGAGGTAGAAGTTGCTTTTTGACCTCTCCTTTTACCGGAATAAACAACAAACAAGGAAGATGTTTGTCTAAAATACTTTGTAGCATCTAAATAGAATTTTAGAGCGCGAACAACATCCAGATTGTGCAACAAACGTTCCTTCTTTGACACTGGTTTCGGACACAGAGAAGGTACGATAATCTCCTGGTTAATGTTTTTGTTAGAAACAACTTTTGGAAGAAAACCAGGTTTAGTACGTAAAACCACCTTATCTGCATGGAACACCAGATAAGGAGGAGAACACTGCAGAGCAGATAATTCTGAAACTCTTCTAGCAGAAGAAATCGCAACTAAAAACAAAACTTTCCAAGATAATAACTTAATATCAACGGAATGTAGGGGTTCAAACGGAACCCCCTGAAGAACTGAAAGAACTAAGTTGAGACTCCAAGGAGGAGTCAAAGGTTTGTAAACAGGCTTAATTCTAACCAGAGCCTGAACAAAGGCTTGAACATCTGGCACAGCTGCCAGCTTTTTGTGAAGTAACACAGACAAGGCAGAAATCTGTCCCTTCAGGGAACTAGCAGATAATCCTTTTTCCAATCCTTCTTGAAGGAAGGATAGAATCTTAGGAATCTTAACCTTGTCCCAAGGGAATCCTTTAGATTCACACCAACAGATATATTTTTTCCAAATTTTGTGGTAAATCTTTCTAGTTACAGGCTTTCTGGCCTGAACAAGAGTATCGATAACAGAATCTGAGAACCCTCGCTTCGATAAGATCAAGCGTTCAATCTCCAAGCAGTCAGCTGGAGTGAAACCAGATTCGGATGTTCGAACGGACCCTGAACAAGAAGGTCTCGTCTCAAAGGTAGCTTCCAAGGTGGAGCCGATGACATATTCACCAGATCTGCATACCAAGTCCTGCGTGGCCACGCAGGAGCTATCAAGATCACCGACGCCCTCTCCTGATTGATCCTGGCTACCAGCCTGGGGATGAGAGGAAACGGCGGGAACACATAAGCTAGTTTGAAGGTCCAAGGTGCTACTAGTGCATCCACTAGAGCCGCCTTGGGATCCCTGGATCTGGACCCGTAGCAAGGAACTTTGAAGTTCTGACGAGAGGCCATCAGATCCATGTCTGGAATGCCCCACAGCTGAGTGACTTGGGCAAAGATTTCCGGATGGAGTTCCCACTCCCCCGGATGCAATGTCTGACGACTCAGAAAATCCGCTTCCCAATTTTCCACTCCTGGGATGTGGATAGCAGACAGGTGGCAGGAGTGAGACTCCGCCCATAGAATGATTTTGGTCACTTCTTCCATCGCTAGGGAACTCCTTGTTCCCCCCTGATGGTTGATGTACGCAACAGTTGTCATGTTGTCTGATTGAAACCGTATGAACTTGGCCCTCGCTAGCTGAGGCCAAGCCTTGAGAGCATTGAATATCGCTCTCAGTTCCAGAATATTTATCGGTAGAAGAGATTCTTCCCGAGACCAAAGACCCTGAGCTTTCAGGGATCCCCAGACCACGCCCCAGCCCATCAGACTGGCGTCGGTCGTGACGATGACCCACTCCGGTCTGCGGAATGTCATCCCTTGTGACAGGTTGTCCAGGGACAGCCACCAACGGAGTGAGTCTCTGGTCCTCTGATTTACTTGTATCTTCGGAGACAAGTCTGTATAGTCCCCATTCCACTGACTGAGCATGCACAGTTGTAATGGTCTTAGATGAATGCGCGCAAAAGGAACTATGTCCATTGCCGCTACCATCAAACCGATCACTTCCATGCACTGCGCTATGGAAGGAAGAGGAACGGAATGAAGTATCCGACAAGAGTCTAGAAGTTTTGTTTTTCTGGCCTCTGTCAGAAAAATCCTCATTTCTAAGGAGTCTATTATTGTTCCCAAGAAGGGAACCCTTGTTGACGGAGATAGAGAACTCTTTTCCACGTTCACTTTCCATCCGTGAGATCTGAGAAAGGCCAGGACAATGTCCGTGTGAGCCTTTGCTTGAGGAAGGGACGACGCTTGAATCAGAATGTCGTCCAAGTAAGGTACTACAGCAATGCCCCTTGGTCTTAGCACAGCTAGAAGGGACCCTAGTACCTTTGTGAAAATCCTTGGAGCAGTGGCTAATCCGAAAGGAAGCGCCACGAACTGGTAATGCTTGTCCAGGAATGCGAACCTTAGGAACCGATGATGTTCCTTGTGGATAGGAATATGTAGATACGCATCCTTTAAATCCACCGTGGTCATGAATTGACCTTCCTGGATGGAAGGAAGAATAGTTCGAATGGTTTCCATCTTGAACGATGGAACCTTGAGAAACTTGTTTAAGATCTTGAGATCTAAGATTGGTCTGAACGTTCCCTCTTTTTTGGGAACTATGAACAGATTGGAGTAGAACCCCATCCCTTGTTCTCTTAATGGAACAGGATGAATCACTCCCATTTTTAACAGGTCTTCTACACAATGTAAGAATGCCTGTCTTTTTATGTGGTCTGAAGACAACTGAGACCTGTGGAACCTCCCCCTTGGGGGAAGCCCCTTGAATTCCAGAAGATAACCTTGGGAGACTATTTCTAGTGCCCAAGGATCCAGAACATCTCTTGCCCAAGCCTGAGCGAAGAGAGAGAGTCTGCCCCCCACCAGATCCGGTCCCGGATCGGGGGCCAACATTTCATGCTGTCTTGGTAGCAGTGGCAGGTTTCTTGGCCTGCTTTCCCTTGTTCCAGCCTTGCATTGGTCTCCAAGCTGGCTTGGCTTGAGAAGTATTACCCTCTTGCTTAGAGGACGTAGCACTTTGGGCTGGTCCGTTTCTACGAAAGGGACGAAAATTAGGTTTATTTTTTGCCTTGAAAGGCCGATCCTGAGGAAGGGCGTGGCCCTTACCCCCAGTGATATCAGAGATAATCTCTTTCAAGTCAGGGCCAAACAGCGTTTTCCCCTTGAAAGGAATGTTAAGTAGCTTGTTCTTGGAAGACGCATCAGCTGACCAAGATTTCAACCAAAGCGCTCTGCGCGCCACAATAGCAAACCCTGAATTCTTAGCCGCTAACCTAGCCAATTGCAAAGTGGCGTCTAGGGTGAAAGAATTAGCCAATTTGAGAGCATTGATTCTGTCCATAATCTCCTCATAAGGGGGAGAATCACTATCGACCGCCTTTATCAGCTCATCGAACCAGAAACATGCGGCAGTAGCTACAGGGACAATGCATGAAATAGGTTGTAGAAGGTAACCCTGCTGAACAAACATCTTTTTAAGTAAACCTTCTAATTTTTTATCCATAGGATCTTTGAAAGCACAACTATCCTCTATGGGTATAGTGGTGCGTTTGTTTAAAGTGGAAACCGCTCCCTCGACCTTGGGGACTGTCTGCCATAAGTCCTTTCTGGGGTCGACCATAGGAAACAATTTTTTAAATATGGGGGGAGGGACGAAAGGAATACCGGGCCTTTCCCATTCTTTATTAACAATGTCCGCCACCCGCTTGGGTATAGGAAAAGCTTCTGGGAGTCCCGGGACCTCTAGGAACTTGTCCATTTTACATAGTTTCTCTGGGATGACCAACTTGTCACAATCATCCAGAGTGGATAATACCTCCTTGAGCAGAATGCGGAGATGTTCCAACTTAAATTTAAACGTAATCACATCAGGTTCAGCTTGTTGAGAAATGTTCCCTGAATCAGTAATTTCTCCCTCAGACAAAACCTCCCTGGCCCCATCAGACTGGGTTAGGGGCCCTTCAGAACCATTATTATCAGCGTCGTCATGCTCTTCAGTATCTAAAACAGAGCAGTCACGCTTACGCTGGTAAGTGTTCATTTTGGCTAAAATGTTTTTGACAGAATTATCCATTACAGCCGTTAATTGTTGCATAGTAAGGAGTATTGGCGCGCTAGATGTACTAGGGGCCTCCTGAGTGGGCAAGACTCGTGTAGACGAAGGAGGGAATGATGCAGTACCATGCTTACTCCCCTCACTTGAGGAATCATCTTGGGCATCATTGTCATTGTCACATAAATCACATTTATTTAAATGAATAGGAATTCTGGCTTCCCCACATTCAGAACACAGTCTATCTGGTAGTTCAGACATGTTAAACAGGCATAAACTTGATAACAAAGTACAAAAAACGTTTTAAAATAAAACCGTTACTGTCACTTTAAATTTTAAATTGAACACACTTTATTACTGCAATTGCGAAAAAACATGAAGGAATTGTTCAAAATTCACCAAATTTTCACCACAGTGTCTTAAAGCCTTAAAAGTATTGCACACCAAATTTGGAAGCTTTAACCCTTAAAATAACGGAACCGGAGCCGTTTTTAACTTTAACCCCTTTACAGTCCCTGGTATCTGCTTTGCTGAGACCCAACCAAGCCCAAAGGGGAATACGATACCAAATGACGCCTTCAGAAAGTCTTTTCTAAGTATCAGAGCTCCTCTCACATGCGACTGCATGTCATGCCTCTCAAAAACAAGTGCGCAACACCGGCGCGAAAATGAGGCTCTGCCTATGATTTGGGAAAGCCCCTAAATAATAAGGAGTCTAAAACAGTGCCTGCCGATATTATTATATCAAAATACCCAGATAAAATGATTCCTCAAGGCTAAATATGTGTTAATAATGAATCGATTTAGCCCAGAAAAAGTCTACAGTCTTAATAAGCCCTTGTGAAGCCCTTATTTACGATCTTTATAAACATGGCTTACCGGATCCCATAGGGAAAATGACAGCTTCCAGCATTACATCGTCTTGTTAGAATGTGTCATACCTCAAGCAGCAAGAGACTGCTCACTGTTCCCCCAACTGAAGTTAATTGCTCTCAACAGTCCTGTGTGGAACAGCCATGGATTTTAGTGACGGTTGCTAAAATCATTTTCCTCATACAAACAGAAATCTTCATCTCTTTTCTGTTTCTGAGTAAATAGTACATACCAGCACTATTTTAAAATAACAAACTCTTGATTGAATAATAAAAACTACAGTTAAACACTAAAAAACTCTAAGCCATCTCCGTGGAGATGTTGCCTGTACAACGGCAAAGAGAATGACTGGGGTAGGCGGAGCCTAGGAGGGATCATGTGACCAGCTTTGCTGGGCTCTTTGCCATTTCCTGTTGGGGAAGAGAATATCCCACAAGTAAGGATGACGCCGTGGACCGGACACACCTATGTTGGAGAAATGTTTTTTAAAAACAGTCACAACAACTGCCACAGTCTACTGTGATTGTTACTGAATGTCTCTGTCAGTATTTTCATCTGCACAGAAAAGCACTAAAATAGGCCCTTCCCACTCATATTGCAACAGTGGAAAGCTTCAGGAAACTGTTTCTAGGCAAAAATCAAGCCAGCCATGTGGAAAAAAACTAGGCCCCAATAAGTTTTGTCACTAAACATATATAAAAACGATGAACATGCCAGCAAACGTTTTATATTACACTTTTATAAGAGTATGTATCTCTGTTAATAAGCCTGATACCAGTCGCTATCACTGCATTTAAGGCTTAACTTACATTAATCCGGTATCAGCAGCATTTTTCTAGCAAATTCCATCCCTAGAAATACATTAACTGCACATACCTTATTGCAGGAAAACCTGCACGCCATTCTCCCTCTGAAGTTACCTCACTCCTCAGAATATGTGAGAACGGCAGTGGATCTTAGTTACTTCTGCTAAGATCATAGAAATCACAGGCAGATTCTTCTTCTAATGCTGCCTGAGATGAAACAGTACACTCCGGTACCATTTAAAAATAACAAACTTTTGATTGAAGTTAAAAAACTAACTATAATACACCACTCTCCTCTTACTACGTCCATCTTTGTTGAGAGTTACAAGAGAATGACTGGGTATGGCAGTGAGGGGAGGAGCTATATAGCAGCTCTGCTGTGGGTGATCCTCTTGCAACTTCCTGTTGGGAAGGAGAATATCCCACAAGTAATGGATGATCCGTTGACTGGATACACTTAACAAGAGAAACATTGTTTATAAAAATGTTGAGATGTTTACTGTCCGAGATACAGGATACAAGGAAAACCAGTAAGTTACCGGCAAACAGTGTGCAATATATGTACACTCTTTGCAGGTAACTTACTGGTTTTCTTTGTATCTATTTTCCTTTTAGTGTACAACACCAGCCTTACTTGTTCATTCAGTCCCATACTAGTAATTCGGGAATATATTACTGACAGTAATAAAGGCAACAACCTATGTAGGGTCATCGGTTGTTTCCGTTTTCTTGCCACTGTCCGAGAAACATCCTGGTGTGTAGACACAGACTCTTGTAAAGATAAAAAAAAATCCAATACCTTTATTTTATATATATATATATATATATATATATATATATATATATATATATATATATATATATATAAATATATAGCATGCCACTATTTACCAATACAGCAGTAGGAGTTGTTCTCATCACCCAGTGAACAATCAGTCCTCTAGGAACAATTCGTGCACAAACATGAATTTTCTCTTAGGTTCAATATCAGTTTATTCAGCTTTAACTTTATGGGTCATAAAAACCAACAATTCCCTTTCATTATTCATATATAGCATACAGTTTTAAACAACTTTCCAATTCAATATCGAATTTGCTTCCTTATTTTGGTATCCTCTATGGAGCAGCAGTGCACTACTGAGAGCTAGCTGAACACATCAGATGAGTCAATGACATGAGGCATATATGTGCAGCAACCAATCAGC
The DNA here is from genome assembly GCF_027579735.1 of Bombina bombina. Lineage (NCBI taxonomy): Eukaryota > Metazoa > Chordata > Amphibia > Anura > Bombinatoridae > Bombina > Bombina bombina. Next base: position 761,012,429 of record NC_069501.1, read on the forward strand.
AGCTAGCTCCCAAGTAGTCCATTGCTGCTTCTTCAACAAATGATACCAAGAGAATTAAGCAAATTACATATTATAAAAGTTTCATTTTGTCTTTACTGTCCCTTTAAACATGTGAAAAGCATTTTTTTTTGCATATAAAAAAGGTTATGTAGTGCTCTTGTTAAGAAAAACTTAAAGCAGAAAGTAACAGGCTGAGCTGGAGTGATGTAGAGAAATAAATATAAATAACTCTAGGAGTAAGTAAGAAGCAAATCAATATCTTACCTCATAAAAAAGCCCCTCTGGGAATTGCTGGAAGCACTGAGCGCATACAAAGCACTGCTCATGGTACAGTTCCCCATTGCTGTTCACAATCTTTTCAGCGGGTGCAAACCCTGCCCGGCAACGTTCACAGATCGCATTTGCGAGCGCATTCGCCATGTTGCTGTGAAAAGAGAAAAAAAATCCCTTATTAAAATGTGAGAACACACAAATCAAATGGCTTCTGCAGATAAAAAAACAACAAATTTCCACTCTGCAATAGTAGTTTCTAGCCCTTACTTCAGTATATGCATTTTTTAAATGTGTGTGTTTTTCTGTCCATAACAACTATGCACGTGAGGTTACACAAGGAATGCTAAATAATGCTAAAATAGTTAGACAAATCATTGTATAAAATGTAATTCACATTTCACAAGTGACAAACTATAAATCCCAGGAATCACTCAATTGGAGAAAAGCAGAATATAATATAATTTGTAAATTGACAGATTTAAATGATGACATCATAATATAATTGACGCAATCTTTCGAACAGTATTTAGGAATACATTTGTTTGTTTTTTCCTTTGAGACACCCCTGCTATACATTTGAAATTCACAAGACATCCCTGATATATTTCTGATTTCCCAATGAAAATAGAAGAAGAAAAAAAAAATGTGTTTGCATTAAAGGTCATTAAACCCCTTTTTTAATATACTTTAATATAATTGAACATAATATCTTAACTGCAATTCATTTTAGTATCAAACAACAAAAAGTCTGAGTTGGAGAAAAGCAGAGTTGGATGGATATAATTTAATTTGTTGTAATTAGTACACATGAAATCACTGATTGCTAACACAGGTTTAAATGTTAACATATAATATAAATTACACTACTTCCTCCAATCTGTATTTATGAATCCATTTGTTTGTTCTTTTTCCTTCCAGACACAAGACATCCCAATGTATTTCCCCATAAAATAGAAGAAAAGAAATGTTTAAAATGTAGGTCATTAAACCCCTTTTTTAAAGTTAAAGTGAAGGTCAAGTCTGGCGCATTGCTTAACATTTTTCAATAGCTGACTAAAATTAAGTATTATGTTCATTCATCAATTTATTTATAAATATTGTTATCATTATTATTTTTCACCTTTAAATTCATCTAAGTTTTCGTCGTATTAACCGCCCGCCATACTCCCGTTATTGATTGACATTTCTGGTATCCAATATATCATCTAACCCCGTGGCGTCCAGCCCCTTTTCTCTCGCGTCACTACAACGTTCTGCGCATGCGTTAAAAAAACTGCGCTACTGAGCTACTGTTCTGCGCTACTGAGTGTACGATACGCATGCGCATTTAGAAGATACTGTTGTGCACGAGCGTAGTCCGCTTGTAGGAACTACAGCATCGTCACAACAACAGATAAATAAGGAAGTGTGGTAGGGGCGGCGCAAATAGAATAACGGAGGTATTTTATATATATATTTTGTTTGAAAAAGAAGAGTTTTATAAAAATATAAACTTAGCGACTGTATTATTTGTATATTAAGGTTTACAATGGTGCATTGCAATATGCAAAAATTGACCTTCACTTTAAGTTATGATGCTCAGTTTAATATAAACCAATTCATTTTAGTACCAAATGACAAAATCTACAAAATGAATTTTTTTTTTAAAAGTATTTAAAAGCAGTAACAATATGCAAAACTACTTGAAGTACAATTCTTTTCCCTCTCTCTTAATTCTGGCCAATCCAGGCTATTTAGAAGTTAGTTTGTCTATAGCTCTAAGCAATCACTGTGTATTATGCAACTCAGCTGGTTTAGGCAATTTGCAGTATTTTGCAGGAAATCTAGGATAAATAATTAGCTTTTCTTCTTCTCTAGCCCTCTAAATACATAAATATTTTAGCATTTCCAGGTAACTTCAGTTTAGTTCGTTTTTTCACTTGTTTCTCTTTCAGATACACAATGAAAACCTTATTTAGAATTGGATTGCACCATCAATTTTAAAGTGAATGTAAACTTTAATGAATTAAAGGCCAGTATCAAATAATAATATTAAAAACAGGGGCACTTTAATTCATTAATGTTTACAACGATGCTTATTTTTTAACCTTTTAAATGCCGTTATGGCATTCTATTCCATCCTAACCACGCTGGGCTTTAGCGCCGTTAGGACGGAATAGAACGTCCTAGCAGTTTAGCTGTCCTGAAGCCAACAGAGCTTCCTGGAAGCAATTGTGGTCTTGAGGGCGTGCCTAGCATCATAGGGACACCCGCCTGACCCAATCCCATAACTGAAATCTCGAGATATTAATTTGTCTACATCGGAACGTTGTTCCGATGTAGGCAAATTGACCCTGTCATGAAAGGGTTAAAATACTTACATTTGCGTTATGGTAAACCTAACACTGATCCTTCGCCTGCAGCTCCTGCTTTCTTTAGCAGACCGATGGCAAATCCAACTTCCTACAATCGTTGTGTGCCCCCTTTGGCGTCCAGCTAGTGGGGCAACGCAACAATTTAAGCAAGTCGGATTTGTCATCTATATGCTAATGAAAGCAGGAGCTATGGTCTGAGGATTGGCGTTATGTTTACCATAATGCAATGGTAAGTATTTTTAAAAAATAAGCATCTTTGTAAACTTTAAATTAATGAAAGTGCCCCTGTTTTTAAGAGTATTATTTAATACTGGTGTTAAATTCAATAAAGTTTAAAATCACCACTCATCAAGCTGGTAAACAAAGCTTTATGCACTGCTGGGGGCTGCCAGTCTAATCATGCACAAAGTCGTTAACAGGCACCAGCTTTTTGCCTTTACTTAAAATTATGATCCCAGAAAGATCCAAAGTTGCATTCTAGTGAACTTTACAATATTGGCTGATTCAGTAACGGATATTTAAAACCTCTTGTTTTGTGTAAAAAATGTCCTTTGTCCCACGCTCTCTAGAGGCCAAAAAGCAAAATGTTTTATAAATGCTGCAAATTCCCTACACCTGCTATTTGATTTTCAGCAGTTGCCGGTTACAGATTTAATTTTTGGTCTCGCTAGGCAGTGTGGGACAAGCACAATGTTACAACAAAGCAAGAGGTGTTTAATGTCCCTTTAAGTTTTTAAAAACAAGACAATATCACCACTAGTTGTGTTCTACAAAGAAAATGCTGCCGTCAGGTGGATTTATGAAGTAGTTGAATGATACTTTGCAATATTATAATAATTTGTTATTTATAAATGTTACTTAAGCTCTCTAAATCACAGACTATTTGCATAATTTAACATAAATTGAATTAGTGACAATTTGTGCAATATTTGCTTAACCCTTTAATGGCAGCCACCAGCTGTCCATCTTAATCTAAGGGGTCTCAGCCCTGGCTGTTATAGCCAAAAGCCTCCTGAAATGAGGCAAGCAGCAATAGCAAGCCTTACGCTTTTACTGGGATAAGACATCCTTAAAGGGACAGTATACACTCATTTTCATATAACTGCATGTAATAGACACTACTATAAAGAATAAGATGCACAGATACTGATATAAAAATCCAGTATAAAACTGTTTAAAAACTTACTTAGAAGCGGTCAGTTTGGTTCTGTTGAAAAGGTAGCTGGAAAGCCCACTGCAAGTGGCAAATAAGACACTCCCCCCCTCCCCCTTCTTTTGCATATGAAAAGATCCTTTACACAAACAGGAGCAAACTGGAGAAGGTAGCTGACGGTATTCTCATAAAACTTTAGGGCTTGGTTAGGAGTCTGAAAATCAGAGCAATGTTATTTAAAAATAAGCAAAACTATACATTAATTTAAAAAAAAAAAACTTTATGGGCTTTATAAATAGATCATCTACAAAACATTTATGCAAAGAAAAAATGAGTGTATAATGTCCCTTTAATGACATGCAATGTACAGGGAAAAATGTGTCATTAAGGGCAGCCAGGTGGTGAGCCCATTAGATGGGGCCTGGGGAGGACACAAACTATTATGTCTGGGTGTAATGGAACACTGGGTCACCTATAAAAAATAAATACTTTCATGTATACTCCCTTCTGGTGTGTGCTCCAAAATAAATGCTTATCTCATCCCTTGCCATGACTGCTCCCTGTAACATGCTTTTTTTCTGAGCAGTTTGGCAGGGAGCCCAGAGTTGTTGCACTAATGTAATCAGCAAAGTGTGCAGACATAAGCTTTCACCCTGCTATACCTTCTTACTAACACCATGCATTTGACAGTGTTACATTTACATAACCGTTGTATACATTTAGTACTAAATAGAACACCGCTTTAAAGTAACATAACAAGTGTCAGTACTGAAGAGAAAAAGCAACAACCTTTTTTAAATATTGAATAAAATACCCAGAATGCTTAAAATGCACTATATACAAATGAGGTTGACCAGTTTCTATGAAACGTAGATATGAACCATAGAATTTAGAAGACAAATATACATTAACATCAGCTAGTGGTGTAACTACAATTTAGCAACAGTGTGCAATTAATAGCAACTGGGATAATAGTGCAAAATTACTACATCTCTCTCTATGTGAATGTAGACATTGGTTGCTGGCCTGCTGTAACTATTAGTAACAAGGTTGTCAGCTGTACATCAGAACGGTTTCTAATAACTGCAACAGGTTGGAGGCCTACTCCTATATACTGTACCATAGTGATAAAGGACAATGATAATGCTAAGTTGTTTACATAGTGCCTTTTTCTCAAAACAAACAAACTTAAAGGGACATAAATAACAAAATGTTTCTCTTTCATTATTTGGATAGAACATACAATTTTAGATAACTTTTCAATTCACTTCTATTATCAATTTTGCTTTATTCTCTAAATATCCTTTGTTGAAGGAGAATGCATGCACTGCTTAGAGTTTGCTGAACACATCAGTAAGCCAATGATAAGGGGTAGATTTGTACAGCCACCAATCAGCAGCTAACTCCCAGCTCCTGAGCCTACCTAGGTATCCTTTTTTTTAAAAAAGAAAACCAAAAGGACAAAGCAAATTAGACAAGTAAATTGGAAAGTTGTTTAAAATTGTATGAATCATGAAAGAAAAATGTTGAGTTTCATGTCCCTCTAACCCCTTTGCTACCGGGAATTTCAGTGAAGAACTTGACCAAAATACCAAAGAATTGTTAGCATTTTTGCTATCACTCCATTTAAACAGCAACTGAGCCTTGTTTGTTTTTTTTTTTTTATATACCTGTCAAAACTATATTTTTTTTTTTAAGGAGACTAAATACACAGAGAGAAGCACACTCACAGGAATAACAACTGGCTCAAAACCATTGTTAGTCCGTTCTATGGCGATTTACCACCTGGGTGCAGCTTTTTAGCCCAGTAATGTTTTTCACAGAGAAGAACTTTCCTGTAGTATATCAGTCTGATCCCGCCTATTACGGTCAGTCCAGCATTGAAGTACCAGGCAATTCCTCTCTGAACAAGGAACACAGCAACCCCAGATGATCGTTTCGGCCTTCATTGGGCCTAGTCAGTGAGGTGTAGCCATATTCCTCTAAGCACAATGAGCAAGGAGTCCACGTCTTGTTTCCCCTTTTTCCCTTAAGTACACAACCCAAGGTATTGATCTAGGCCCATTTTGGTATATTTCATGCCACCATTTCACCACCAAATGCGATCCAATAATAAAAAAAAAATGATTGCAGCATTTTTCACAAACTTTGTGTTTCTCACTGAAATTTACATACCGCTTGTGCAATCATGACACAAATGATTATAAAAGTTCTCTGGGATCCCCTTTGTTCATAAATAACAGACATACACGGTTTTGGTAATTAAAATGCCGCTAATTGCAGTTGCGCACCACACTTCTATTATTCCCAGCAGTGAAGGGGTTAATCAGGTAGCTTGTAAGGTTAATTTTAGCTGTAGAGATTACCCTCCGACCTGATACCCCCCACCCCCTGATCCCTCCCAAACAGCTCCCCCCCCACCCCACAGAAGAATGCTCGAGTGCATGAGCAGAGTACAGAAAATGTAGATGAAGTCACTAGCACTCTCTGCTCTCGTGCACATGTATAATATGCATTAACCAGGACAACTCCCATATAAGCAACAAATAATGAACATGCATAATGAAATGTTACTCCTCACCTATAAACTCTTTTTTTTTAGTATCTAAAAATGATTTTGGAAGGGGAACAAAAAAAATGTTTCTCCTTAAATTTTACATGTGAACCCTACAAATGATGGTCTGGCTAACTCCATATCCTGCAAGTATTCTAAGCTTTCTAACTCTGGATTTATAATGTATACAAATAGAAAAATATTGGTGGCACAGTTTTGTCAGCAAAACAAAATAGATCAACAATTCATTTTCTCATGTCAAGGGGCATTTTTTTTTAAATCAAAGGTCATATAGATCTCTAAATTTTAACATTCTTATCTAGAATGCTCTAAATTATTTTTAAATTAATCCATTTTTTTACTGTGTATCTAACCCCTGCAGACGGAGTTTGAAACATAATAAAAGTTATGCAAACAGCAAGGTCCTGTGGTACTCCTAATAAGGATATAATCAATAAGCCAATCAGGAGCAGGAATACATGTGCTTACACCAGTCACATCCTTAGGCAGAGAGGCACAACAACAAGACTATGCATTTGCAGAGGTCAACACATTATTAACCTCTTAAGGACATATGACGGAATTTTTCCGTCATAAAACAATTGAGCAAACTGAAAGCTGTGTCCTTAAAGGGTTAAAGAAGGATTTGTTTACAAATGAAATGCTACAATGCTGCAGAACATTGTCCACTAGACCGTCCCTATAAGGACCTGTGGGCATTTGGGGATAACTAATGTAAATAAAATGCACAAAGAATGTCATCCCCTTCAAGGGACATACAACCAAAAATGTTTTCTTTCACGATTCAGGACAGAGCAGGTGATTTTACAAAAGTTTCCAATTGACTTCTTTTATCTAATTTGTTTTGAAAAAGAATACCTAGGTAGACTAAGGAGCCGCTGATTGCTTGCTGCACATAAATGCCTCGTGTTATTGGCTCACTAAAATATTAACTAGCTCCTAGTAGTGCATTGCTGCTTCTTCAACAAATGATACCAAGAGAATGAAGCAAATACAATGCTAGAAGTACATAGGAAAGTTGTTTAAAATGATGCTCTTTATCTGAATCATTAACGATTTCATGACCTTTTATGTCCTGTATTATCTTTACTGGTATGTATGGAGGCCATTAATAGCCTTTGGTTGTTATTACACTTTGCCTGTTTAGTGAAACAAAATTACAACATACAAAAAGCATCATTTCTCACACTCTTCAACAATTCATAAGCCGATTCCACTAGTATTTTCCCAAAGCATACATCAAGGTTTATCACATGAACCAACACTGTAATCACTAAAGCAGATCCACTTACAATCTTGCATAGAAGTCACATATTTCCTTGTAAACTTTGACATCACTGCGTCTTCGCTGCAAGTTTGAAACTGGCTTTTCATCTTCTGTGCCACTTTCCTGTGGAACACAATTACTGACAACATCCATGGCTGGCATTTCTCCATTCTCTGGAATATCTGGGTGAATCCTGGATTGAAATTCCATTACGTTTGTTGTCCTTATAACCATTAAGGAGAACCTCAAATTTCCACACAACAAATGAAAAAGAAATCTAGCTTTGCCAGGCTAGGAGAGATCCTTGCTTCACCACCCAGTGCTACATTTCCAGACTGACACAGACTAATACCAGGATGCGTTATTGAGCTGCCCAGCAAATTCCACAGCACAGAAACCAAGTAAGGCTGTGTAGTGCAAACACGTCACTTCTAATAGGTGGGACTCAGCAGCTCTATCATGTTGATGTTAAGAATTCCATTCCCTCCAGAGAGTGGAAACTCCACTGTAAAACTGCAGCTCAAAAATGTTTACTGGTTTGGAACGGGAACATTGCTTATTGTGGGAAAGAAACTATCTTTCTACAGATCTTAAGACTCCCTCCCCCCGTTAATGTGTTTTCATACAGAAATGAGTCAACAAGAAAATATCCTTGCTTGCTTATAATATGTGTGTGCGTATGTGTGCGTGCGCTTATGTGTATGTATATATATATATATATATATATATTTCTATGTGCATTATGTATGTAATACATAATCCCTAAGGGTGATGCGGGAAGCCAGACGTGGTCCTGTTGCTCAGCTTGCCTTGAGAGATATGGCTGCACCATACTGATGAGGCCCACATTAGGCCGTAACGTATGTCTGTGGCTTTGCTTTTTCTCTTGTTCAGAGAGGGATTGCCTGTTATTTCGGGACTGGACTGCTCTGCACATAGCAGAATATGTTCTATGTATTTATAAATAGATATTCCTAGCTCTCTCTCTCTCAATGCATATTGTACCAAAATACCATCAGATATATGTAGAAATATTTATTTATGAATAAATAGAACATATTGCTGTATGTGATGAACATTGGAATGTGAAATATTCATATTTTCATGTTGGATTAGTGCACATGAGAATATGCAATCGGGTTTGTGCACAAGTTGGGTGTTATTCCCCCCCCACACACACACACACTTTTTTGCCTTAATTGATATCTATTGGGGAATACATGAACACACATGCGATATTCTAAGTTCGGTTTTTAACGGTCCTCAGATTATCGCGTGAGCGAAAATAGGTTACTTTCAACTCATAATACGAGCACAACCAGACGAGTGCAAAAGCTTACTTCTATTGCAGTGAACGCTCGAGCGGAAGCGTTAAATAGTGCTCCACTTGTAATCTGGCCCAAAATAAGTTAACCGGGAAGATTTACTAACTTGTAAGCAGTGCTGTAATACGCAAAAACCCAGCTTACAAGATATATGTTATTGTGTACTTAAAAAGAGATATAAGACAGTTTGTTTTATTGTTGTAATAAACAATAACACACTAACTAGTGTGTTAAACTTGATAGAAATAATTGCAATATATATTATTCTTAATTATAGAAAGATTTGATCTTTTAATTTATTTATTTTTTAACCCCTTAAGGACCAGCGACGTACCCTGTATGTCGCTGGCCTTTTTTTGGGACTTGATTGTTTTATACCGTGGTCTTGCCACCAGCGTTGAGACTGCTCTATTCCACAAAGCCTTCTGGAGGGAGTGCATTAATAGCGTGTTCTTGCTAGACTTGTGCTATTATGTCCTGAAAAAACCCTTAACGACCAGTGACATACAGGGTATATTGTGGTCATTAAGGGGTTAACTTCACGGCTATGATCTTCAAAGTAAACACGGCTTCTTTGCTTTCCTGTAAAGTGGTGCTAGGAGACACCTATAATAGCTGCACTCAGTTTGTTGCCCATGCTCAGCAGAGGATACTGAACACTAATTATTATTTAGTGATTCAGATAGAGCATGCCATTTTAAGCAACTTTCTAATTTACTCCTATTATCACTTTTTCTTCGTTCTCTTGCTATCTTTATTTTAAAAAGAAGGCATCTAAGCTAAGGAGCCAGACAATTTTTGGTTCAGACCCTGGACATCACTTGTTTATTGGTGGCTGAATTTATCCACCAATCAGCAAGAACAACCCAGGTTGTTCACCAAAAATGGGCCAGCTTCTAAACTTTAACTCTTGCTTTTCAAATAAAGATACCAAGAGAATGAAGAAAATTTGATAATAGTAGTAAATTAGAAAGTTGCTTAAAATTGCATGCTCTATCTGAATCACTAAATAATAATTAGGGTTCAGTGTCCCTTTAAGTTATGTAATAGTAGCTCTCTTATCTAGCTGCAGGCAGTGGCTACACTGAGAATTTCAAAGTGCTCATGTAGCTAAAAAACATGTAAATTTGTATGCTGTTGTGTAAAGCAGTGATTTTTAACCTTTTTTTTGCCGTGGCACACTTTTTTACATTAAAAAATCCTGTGGCACACCACCATCCCAAAATTTTAAAAAAATCACACATTGTAGCCTAATACAGCATAAATTATACACATACACACAAACACACACATACTGTATGTATTGTGCTGTTATGCCATGCCTCCTACAAACTACCCCTGCACTGGGAGTAAAAAACAAGCAAAGTTTAAAAAATTGTCACACTGCACCTGAGGATCTCTCACGGCACACTAGTGTGCCACGGCACACTGGTTGAAAAACACTGGTGTAAAGGGACATGAAACCTAAAATGTTTATTTCATGGTTCAGAATCTGTAAACAACTTTCTAATTTACTTCTATTATCAAATTTTCTTTGTTCCTCTCGGTATCTTTTGTTGAAAAGTATATATGCAAGCTTAGGAGCGTGCACGTATCTACAACACTATATGGCAGTTACTAGTTGAATACGTGGAGGAGAGTTGCTTCCTCTAATTAAGTATCTGTAACTTAATAGGAGCTATAAAAACAAAGAAAAAGAGAAAAGCGCACCTTCAATTCACATTAAAACTACAAAATGTATTGACAAGTGCCCTTATGATATGGCTGATATACATGCATGTAAGTTTTTTTATCTGGCATCTGGGTACGCTGGTGAGGTCACCAGGCCTAAAACCAGAAAGATCTAGGTTTGCTGCAGAGGGCTTTTCCTGACTGAGTGTCCTTTACCCTTATTTCAGCATTTGAAATAACTAAAATTTAGCCTGTAGTATCCCTACCTATACTGAAAGTTTCTATACTTGAAAGGGACACTGAACCCAAATTCTTTCTTTTGTGATTCAGATAGAGCATGCAATTTTAAGCAACTTTCTAATTTACTCCTATTATCAAGTTTTCTTTGTTCTCTTGCTATCTTTATTTGAAAAAGAAGGCATCTAAGCTAAGGAGCCAGAACATTTTTGGTTCAGACCCTGGACAGCACTTGTTTATTGGTGGGTGAATTTATCCACCAATCAGCAAGAAAAACCCAGGTTGTTCACCGAAAATGGGCTGGCATCTATACTTAAATTCTTGCTTTCAAATAAAGATACCAAGAGAATGAAGACAATTTGATAAAAGGAGTATAATAGAAAGTTGCTTAAAATGGCATGCTCTATCTGAATTATGAAAAAAAAAAATTGGGTTCAGTGTCCCTTTAAGTATAGGCTAGTGACAAGCTATGTAAAAACAGCCAGCAGAAGAAATAACACTCCTAGTGGGGTGTCCACCAAGCCACAAAACTTCCAAGACCCATTTTTAAAAGGCACCCAAGGAACACAAACTCTTGCCAGTACCATGAGTTTCCATGTTTTGAATCAACACCAAATGAGCAACAAAAGCCATGTAATTATTAGACGCATCATCAAGAAACTGCAAACCGGAGCAACTAATGCCTTTACATGGTCTGAGACGTCACTGGCCTGCCTTTTGGCCTAGTGACACACCGAGATCTCAGTTTATAAATAGACAGTCTTTTGTGGACTGTCCGTAACTTCAGTGAGCCAGAGGCAATCTGGAAAAACATAGTAACAGTAAATAAGAATGTTCATTTTGTAGCCTGAGCTCCTCTTATCTGCAATCTATATAATAAAAGACAGAGTGACAGATTGTGCAGCATGCACAGACCTCCAGAAAGCATTATCTTTAAATCAAGAACCCCTGTTTAAATAGTGTATATCAGCAATATTCTGCTAACATTATACATGTTTCAAGAGCCTTTAAAAAAACTACAAGTTTGCAGGGCTTTGCCATTTCAAAACAGTCAAGGGATCTACCCCTGGAAAAGCCAGGTAGAATTAGTGTTTCTGGCTAGTATACTGTAAACTGTCAAAGTCTGTTTTATAAAGAGACATTAAACTCAAATGCAATTCCTCATGAATAATAAAAATAAAGAAATATAAAATGATTAATGAAAATATAATGGCAACAGTAGCTTCTGTAACTGGGGTTACAGAATTTAACTCTCTACTAAATGTGTGAGAAGCACAATTTTTACAGCAAAATAATTCTTGAATGTTCACTAGGTGTCATTTAGCAAGGTCATGTCATGTCATGACCTTGCTAAATGACACCTAGTAAACATTCAAGAATTATTTTGCTGTAAAAATTGTGCTTCTCACACATTTAGTAGAGAGTTAAATTCTGTAACCCCAGTAAGCTTCAAATTGCCTGACCTGGCTACATAATATAGAAAGATTGTTTAGAGCACTGAACAAATTCATCTCTGGCCAGCCCCAATTGGCCAAAAATCAAGGGAGATAAGATAAACATACTCATCAGGGTTTTCAAAATGTTCTTAGCATATTGTATAACAGATTTTAATTAATTACTTAATAACTGTTATGTACTATGCATAATATATATATATATATATATATATATATATATATATATATATATATATATATATATATATATATATATATATATATATATATATATATATATATATATATATATATATAATTTTTTTTGCATTACTTCAGACTCTCTGAGGAGACAGCACGGCTACAGAAATCTGTCTAAAATCTAGGAGCGAAAGATATGATTTTCTTTCCTTAGTCTACATACTGAAAATTGCAAACTTGGATTTTTTACTAGCAGGTAGCTGGAATATAAGATGAGTGCTACAAATTGAGGATAAAAACTGAGGGGTCAAGTGGAAATATAGTCACTATGATTGCCAGATGTTTAGTATTCAGCTGGAGAGTCTCGTATTTTAGCAGGCTGTCTAGGAAAATCTTCACATAAATACTAGACAATAAAATGCCCATTTTTTTATTTATTTTTAAATATGTTTTTATTGAGGTTCTCATAGGCACAAAACATATTCTTTCACATATAAATATAAATGTACAAGATGCTGGTGTGCAAATAACATAATTTATGTAAGAACTTACCTGATAAATTCATTTCTTTCATATTAGCAAGAGTCCATGAGCTAGTGACGTATGGGATATACATTCCTACCAGGAGGGGCAATGTTTCCCAAACCTCAAAATGCCTATAAATACACCCCTCACCACACCCAGAAATCAGTTTAACGCATAGCAAGGAAGTGGGGTGATAAGAAAAAAGTGCGAAAGCATAAAAAATAAGGAATTGGAATAATTGTGCTTTATACAAAAAAATCAGAACCACCACAAAAAGGGTGGGCCTCATGGACTCTTGCTAATATGAAAGAAATGAATTTATCAGGTAAGTTCTTACATAAATTATGTTTTCTTTCATGTAATTAGCAAGAGTCCATGAGCTAGTGACGTATGGGATAATGACTACCCAAGATGTGGATCTTCCACGCAAGAGTCACACCCAAAATAAAGTTTAAATCTTATAATGAAAAAAACTGAAATTATAAGCAGAAGAATCAAACTGAAACAGCTGCCTGAAGTACTTTTCTACCAAAAACTGCTTCAGAAGAAAACACATCAAAATGGTAGAATTTAGTAAAAGTATGCAAAGAAGACTAAGTTGCTGCTTTGCAAATCTGATCAACCAAAGCTTCATTCCTAAATGCCCAGGAAGTAGAAACTGACCTAGTAGAATGAGCTGTAATCCTTTGAGGCGGAGTTTTACCCGACTCGACATAAGCATGATGAATTAAAGATTTCAACCAGGATGCCAAAGAAATGGCAGAGGCCTTCTGACCTTTCCTAGAACCGGAAAAGATAACAAATAGACTAGAAGTCTTTCGGAAATTCTTAGTAGCTTCAACGCAATATTTCAAAGCTCTAACTACATCCAAAGAATGCAATGATCTCTCCTTAGAATTCTTAGGATTAGGACACAATGAAGGAACCACAATTTCTCTACTAATGTTGTTAGAATTCACAAATTTAAAAGAAGTTCGCAACACCGCCTTATCCTGATGAAAAATCAGAAAAGGAGACTCACAAGAACGAGCAGATAATTCAGAAACTCTTCTAGCAGAAGAGATGGCCAAAAGAAACAAAACTTTCCAAGAAAGTAATTTAATGTCCAATGAATGCATAGGTTCAAACGGAGGAGCTTGAAGAGCCCCCAGAACCAAATTCAAATTCCAAGGAGGAGAAATTGACTTAATGACAGGTTTTATACGAACCAAAGCTTGTACAAAACAATGAATATCAGGAAGATTAGCAATCTTTCTGTGAAAAAGAACAGAAAGAGCAGAGATTTGTCCTTTCAAGGAACTTGCAGACAAACCTTTATCCAAACCATCCTGAAGAAACTGTAAAATTCTCGGAATTCTAAAAGAATGCCAGGAAAAATGATGAGAAAGACACCAAGAAATATAAGTCTTCCAGACTCGATAATATATCTTCCTAGATACAGATTTACGAGCCTGTAACATAGTATTAATCACAGAGTCAGAGAAACCTCTTTGACTAAGAATCAAGCGTTCAATCTCCATACCTTTAAATTTAAGGATTTGAGATCCTGATGGAAAAAAGGACCTTGCGACAGAAGGTCTGGTCTTAACGGAAGAGTCCACGGTTGGCAAGAGGCCATCCGGACAAGATCCGCATACCAAAACCTGTGAGGCCATGCTGGAGCCACCAGCAGAACAAACGAGCATTCCTTCAGAATCTTGGAGATTACTCTTGGAAGAACTAGAGGCGGAAAGATATAGGCAGGATGATACTTCCAAGGAAGTGACAATGCATCCACTGCTTCCGCTTGAGGATCCCTGGATCTGGACAGATACCTGGGAAGTTTCTTGTTTAGATGAGAAGCCATCAGATCTATTTCTGGAAGTCCCCACATTTGAACAATCTGAAAAAATACCTCTGGGTGAAGAGACCATTCGCCCGGATGTAACGTTTGGCGACTGAGATAATCCGCTTCTCAATTGTCTATACCTGGGATATGAACCGCATAAACTAGACAGGAGCTGGATTCCGCCCATACCAGTATTCGAGATACTTCTTTCATAGCCAGAGTCCCTCCTTGATGATTGATGTATGCCACAGTTGTGACATTGTCTGTCTGAAAACAAATGAACGATTCTCTCTTTAGAAGAGGCCATGACTGAAGAGCTCTGAAAATTGCACGGAGTTCCAAAATATTGATTGGTAATCTCACCTCCTGAGATTCCCAAACCCCTTGTGCTGTCAGAGACCCCCAAACAGCTCCCCAACCTGTCAGACTTGCATCTGTTGAAATTACAGTCCAGGTCGGAAGAACAAAAGAAGTCCCCTGAACTAAACGATGGTGATCTGTCCACCACGTCAGAGAGTGTCGTACAATCGGTTTTATAATAAGATATTAATTGAGATATATTTGTGTAATCCCTGCACCACTGGTTCAGCATACAGAGCTGAAGAGGTCGCATGTGAAAACGAGCAAAGGGGATCGCGTCCGATGCAGCAGTCATAAGACCTAGAATTTCCATGCATAAGGCTACCGAAGGGAATGATTGTGATTGAAGGTTTCGACAAGCTGAGATCAATTTTAGACGTCTCTTTTCTGTCAGAGACAGAGTCATGGACGCTGAATCTATCTGGAAACCTAAAAAGGTTACCCTTGTCTGAGGAATCAATGAACTTTTCGGTAAATTGATCCTCCAACCATGATCTTGAAGAAACAACACAAGTCGATTCATATGAGATTCTGCTAAATGTGAAGACTGAGCAAGTACCAAGATATCATCCAAATAAGGAAATACCACAATACCCTGTTCTCTGATTACAGACAGAAGGGCACCGAGAAACTTTGTAAAAATTCTTGGAGCTGTTGCTAGGCCAAACGGCAGAGCCACAAACTGGTAATGCTTGTCTAGGAAAGAGAATCTCAGAAACTGATAGTGATCTGGATGAATCGGAATATGCAGATATGCATCCTGTAAATCTATTGTGGACATATAATGCCCTTGCTGAACAAAAGGCAGAATAGTCCTTATAGTTACCATTTTGAATGTTGGTATCCTTACATAACGATTCAATATTTTTAGATCCAGAACTGGTCTGAAGGAATTCTCCTTCTTTGGTACAATGAAGAGATTTGAATAAAACCCCAGCCCCTGTTCCAGAACTGGAACTGGCATAATTACTCCAGCCAACTCTAGATCTGAAACACATTTCAGAAATGCTTGAGCTTTCGCTGGATTTACTGGGACACGGGAAAGAAAAAATCTCTTTGCAGGAGGCCTTATCTTGAAGCCAATTCTGTACCCTTCTGAAACAATGTTTTGAATCCAAAGATTGTGAATTGAATTGATCCAAATTCCTTTGAAAAATCGTAATCTGCCCCCTACCAGCTGGGCTGGAATGAGGGCCGCACCTTCATGTGGACTTGGGAGCTGGCTTTGGTTTTCTAAAAGGTTTGGATTTATTCCAGACTGGAGATGGTTTCCAAACTGATACCGCTCCTGTGGGTGAAGGATCAGGCTTTTGTTCCTTATTGTGACGAAAGGAACGAAAACGATTATTAGACCTAAATTTACCTTTAGATTTTTTATCCTGTGGTAAAAAAGTTCCTTTCCCTCCAGTAACAGTTGAGATAATAGAATCCAACTGAGAACCAAATAATTTATTACCCTGGAAAGAAAGGGAAAGCAAAGTTGACTTAGAAGACATGTCAGCATTCCAAGTTTTAAGCCATAAAGCTCTTCTAGCTAAAATAGCTAGAGACATATACCTGACATCAACTCTAATGATATCAAAGATGGCATCACAAATAAAGTTATTAGCATGTTGAAGAAGATTAACAATGCTATGAGAATTATGATCTGTTACTTGTTGCGCTAAAGCGTCTAACCAAAAAGTTGAAGCTGCAGCAACATCCGCTAAAGATATAGCAGGTCTAAGAAGATTACCTGAACATAAGTAAGCTTTTCTTAGAAAGGATTCAATCTTCCTATCTAAAGGATCCTTAAAGGAAGTACTATCTGCCGTAGAAATAGTAGTACATTTAGCAAGAGTAGAGACAGCCCCATCAACTTTAGGGATTTTGTCCCAAAATTCTAATCTGTCAGATGGCACAGGATATAATTGCTTAAAACGTTTAGAAGGAGTAAAAGAATTACCCAAATTATTCCATTCCCTGGAGATTACTTCAGAAATAGCATCAGGGACAGGAAAAACTTCTGGAATAACTACAGGAGATTTAAAAACCTTATTTAAATGTTTAGATTTAGTATCAAGAGGACCAGAATCCTCTATTTCTAAAGCAATTAAGACTTCTTTAAGTAAAGAACGAATAAATTCCATTTTAAATAAATATGAAGATTTATCAGCACCAACCTCTGAGACAGAATCCTCTGAACCAGAGGAACCATTATCAGAATCAGAATGATGATGTTCATTTAAAAAATGAGAAGTTTTAAAAAACCTTTTACGTTTACTAGAAGGAGGAATAACAGACATAGCCTTCTTAATGGATTTAGAAACAAAATCTCTTATGTTAACAGGAACACTCTGAGTATTAGATGTTGACGGAACAGCAACAGGTAATGTAACATTACTAAAGGAAATATTATCTGCATTAACAAGTTTGTCATGACATTTATTACAAACAACAGCTGGAGGAACAGATACCACAAGTTTACAGCAGATACACTTAACTTTGGCAGATCCAGCACCAGGCAGCGTTTTTCCAGAAGTATCTTCTGACTCAGTGTCAATCTGGGACATCTTGCAATATGTAATAGAAAAAATAACATATAAAGCAAAATTGATCAAATTCCTTAAATGACAGTTTCAGGAATGGGAAAAAATGCCAGTGAACAAGCTTCTAGCAACCAGAAGCAATAAATAATGAGACTTAAATAATGTGGAGACAATAGTGATGCCCATATTATTTGGCGCCTAAATGCTTTTGGCGCCAAAAATTACGCCACATCCGGAACGCCGACACTTTTGGCGCAAAAAACGTCAAAAATGACGCAACTTCCGTCGACACGTATGACGCCGGAAACAGAAAAAAAATTTTGCGCCAAAAAAGTCCGCGCCAAGAATGACGCAATAAAATTAAGCATTTTCAGCCCCCGCGAGCCTAACAGCCCACAGGGAAAAAAGTCAAATTTTAAGGTAAGAAAAAAATTGATTTATTCATATGCATTATCCCAAATATGAAACTGACTGTCTGAAATAAGGAACGTTGAACATCCTGAGTCAAGGCAAATAAATGTTTGAATACATATATTTAGAACTTTATATAAAAGTGCCCAACCATAGCTTAGAGTGTCACAGAAAATAAGATTTACTTACCCCAGGACACTCATCTACATGTAGTAGAAAGCCAAACCAGTACTGAAACGAGAATCACTAGAGGTAATGGTATATATAAGAGTATATCGTCGATCTGAAAAGGGAGGTAAGAGATGAATCTCTACGACCGATAACAGAGAACCTATGAAATAGACCCCGTAGAAGGAGATCATTGAATTCAAATAGGCAATACTCTCCTCACATCCCTCTGACATTCACTGCACGCTGAGAGGAAAACCGGGCTCCAACCTGCTGCGGAGCGCATATCAACGTAGAATCTAGCACAAACTTACTTCACCACCTCCATAGGAGGCAAAGTTTGTAAAACTGATTTGTGGGTGTGGTGAGGGGTGTATTTATAGGCATTTTGAGGTTTGGGAAACTTTGCCCCTCCTGGTAGGAATGTATATCCCATACGTCACTAGCTCATGGACTCTTGCTAATTACATGAAAGAAATAACGTTTAACTAAACAAACTACACAGATTATAATACAGATGATTGCTTCTAGATTGTACATATGGGTATTGTAAGAGTTGGAGTTAAAGTAGTTGAGCTGAATTGTGATATAGTATGTAGATAAGCTTCATACATTCATACGTTACCCATATGAGCGTCATAAACTTATATGAAAGAACCTATGGAGCAGAAACCTGATTTTAATATAGAGAGTAAGGAAAGGGATTATTGGTTATCGCTATAGGTAAATGACATACGAAAAATATGGGTATGGGTAGGATGCATTTCCCTCAGTTTACTGAATAAACTATAGGGGGGGAAACGGAGCTGAGAATAGTGTAAAGGGTGCGCTGCTGATTTTACGTAAGTCAATAACTTATGGGGAGGTATAGCCTACTTTGTGCAGATGGCCTGTAGAGCGAGATAAGATGGACTTGTCTGCATCCCATCTAGAAGGGATACATATCAAAAGTTACTCAGCACATATAAGAAGTGCTTATAGAAAATATAATAAAATAACCTCAATAGTCTCTGATTGATAGGAGGCTCAAAGACACAATACACCTTTACTATGCAGTACTAACTTAGTATTTTGACTACTTGTGTAGCTTATTTATATACAATTTAGCAAAGGGTATATCACATGTGGCTTATAGGGGTTTAATTTAAATTTGCATAGAACACGTACAGGTATATGAAGGCGTATACATTTCTGTATGGTCATATATAACTCCCCCCGGCAGCAGGGAGTCTAACACTATAAGTAACAAGGTTCCTTTACAAAAGCCACTTCCCTATGTGCCTACTTTTCATCGTAAATGTAATCTTAACAGGCTAATATAAAACAATGCAAAACATGTAATATTAAATTCATATAGTGAGTAGAGTCACTTTTGGATCTAAAAGAGGTTACAAAGTTAAAGGGTATATTGTAGCTTCCAACATATGTACCTTCACGTGTAGCAATGATTCCACCTAATGGAGGACACTATATTAATTTAAACACTCATAAAACCAAACTCTACTATGAGGACATATTAGCACAATATAGAATATAGTATTTTGGAGTCAATTCCTAACGGCTACTCTATATCCTCCTAGTAGGGTTGCCACCTCAGCCATGTTTTCCTGGACACTTATGAGTTACACATGCTGCAGGGTGTGCAGGGAGGAACATGTATTGTGTTTCTGGACAGCACTATTCATATTCCTCCCTGCACACCCTGCAGCATGTGTAACTTATAAGTGTTCTATATTTTAAGGGACGGGTGGCAACCCTACTTCCTAGAGGGATATCACATATATGAAGTATTCCCAAATGTGAATTAAGCTGAGCAAAATTGGAATTACATATAAGAGTCAATATACATATAACGCTCTCAGCATTGATATATGAACACTCTGTTAGGAAACGTATGTACAATTGAGTAAGGCTACTAAAATGTTTAAAGGGACAGTAAACACCAGAATTTTTGTTGTTTAAAAAGGTAGATAATCCCTTTATTACCCATTCCCCAATTTTGCATAACCAACACAGTTCTAATAATATACTTTTTACCTCTGTGATTACTTTGTATCTATGCCTCTGCAAATTGCCCCCTTATTTCAGTTCTTTTGACAGACATGCATTTTTAGCCAATCAGTGCTTGCTCTTAGGAGCTTCACGTGCCGGAGCTCAATGTTATCTATATGAAACACATGAACTAATGCCCTCTAGTGGTCAAAAACTGTCAAAATGCTTTCTGATTAGAGGCAGTCTTCAAGGTCTAAGAAATTAGCACATGAACCTCCTAGATTTAGCTTTCAATTAAGAATACCAAGAGAACAAAGCAAAATTGGTAATAAAAGTAAATTGGAAAGTTATTTAAAATTACATGCCCTATTTAATACATGAAAGATTTTTTTTTACCTTTACTGTCCCTTTAAATAGAACAAGCATAGACCATAAAACGATCAGGTATATCAGGAACCCCTGTCATATAAACCTATTCGACTAGGTATAACCATTTAACCTTAGAGAAGTAAGCGTGTCCATGTCCAAGTGTATATTGCCATAGGGACCTGAACTTAACAGGTGATCAGCCAGGAAGCCATCTTCATTACAAAAAAGTTAACAGAGGCGCTAACAGAATGTGAATTGGGCAAGCATATCCTGGACTGTATTAGTAGGCATTAGTTGGCTATGTAGTAAAAGAATGTGCTTACAAAAGGTTCTTATATTTCAGAGGGATATACTGCTTAGGCTCATATAAATTATACCTTGTATTGTGAAAAGAATGCACAGACTTTAATAAGATTCTATAATGGGTGTGTACAAAGTCTTGTGATATCAGATAGAGTTGGAAGACATGAGCGTGAAAACAGTTTTGGTACATTTCAGGGTGAACAGATATTTCTCCTGTTAGTGAGGTCAAGTATATAAAGACACATACTAAATATAACGAGAGCATGAAAGTATTCTGTTTAGCAATAAGGCACATATACTACCATACAGAGTTCTGCTAATGTAAATATTTAGTTGTGTTAAAGGGACAGTCAACACCAGAAGTTTTGTTGTTTTAAAAGATAGATAATTCCTTAATTACCCATTCCCCAGTTTTGCATAACCAACACAGTTATAATAATACACATTTTACCTCTGTAATTACCTTGTATCTAAGCATCTGCAAACTGCCCCTTATTTCAGTTCTTTTGACAGACTTGCATTTTAGCCAATCAGTACTCACTCCTCAGGAAATTCACGTGCACGATCTTAATGTAATCTATATGAAACAAATGAACTAATGCCCTCTAGTGGTCAAAATGCATTTAGCTTAGAGGCGGCCTTTAAAGTCTAATAAATTAGCATATGAACCTCCTAGGTTTAGCTTTCAACTAAAAAATCCAAGAGAACAGAGCAAAATTGGTGATAAAAGTAAATTGGAAAGTTGTTTAAAATTGCATGCCCTATTTGAATCATGAAATTTTTTTGGGGACTTAACTGTCCCTTTAACATAATAGCCAGGGGATTTGCAGCAACTGAAACAAAACTACAAGAATATTAAAGCCATTTTAGATAATATACTGAGGCATTATCAATAAACATGACTCCTAACACAGTAATAAAGCACAAACTAGCTGTGAATGGTAAAAACAATAACCTCCAGCATCTGGTATCCTAAAAACTGCCAAAGTACAATTTTTACTTTGGCAGTTCCATGGTGTGCGAGGTTGAGAGTCCCAGTTCATAAGACCAACAAACGAGTAGTGAGGATCAAGAAAGTCTCAACATAAATTCTGTTAATAACGATATCCACATATATGTCCATAATATAGAGGTGTGGAAAATAACACAGACCACAGGGTTAGTAGTATTATAAAAACTGTCCATATAGATATGGTGTTACGAAGGAGCCTATCCGATCCCAGTCTTGTACCAACTGAAACCGGACTTCATCTGTAGTACACTACCCTGCTCCAAGCCCATAGTATTGGAACCAGCGGGTTCACTATCAGGGGTTGCCTCTCTTACATGGCCGTAATGTAGCTCATCTACTCGGCTGTTATGGGTGAGGTTCATATTCAGCTCTCCAAAGAGCATCTCTGTGTCATCTTCTGCAGCAAGCGCAGATCTACTGCCTTATATGGTCATGGACTCCTCGAGATAATCCTTCTATCTGCAGATGCAAATCCCACCTCGCATTGCAGGTTGCAGCAGAGACTTCCACCTCCATTGTCTTGTCCACTATTGTGAGTAAGGACAGAGCTCTCTTCTTCCTTTCTTCTAACGTGGTCAAGGTTCTAGGCTTCTTTAAAGGATTCCAAAACTTTCCGTTTTTGGCCACAACCTGAAAATCAATTTCCAATCAATAAGGTGTACATTTATTCAACAACTTAATTTTACAGTCCAATGAACTTTAGAAACGCTATAAAATTAAATAAATTTTTTTGCAGATGACGTCATTATATCCAACCCTCTAATATGGGCCGTGCACGACCAAACCCAATTTCCTATTTCGTGCATATCATTATGTGACAATGTAGTCACCATGCGCATGCGAGTTGCGATCCGTTGTGGCAAGCATATTTGCACATAAAGTGTCCATAACAATAGTATTTGGTTCCATCAGAGTAATCGTCATAATATCCACAAAGTGTCTATTCTAATGAAATTAATATGTGTTTAATTGATCATTTTTCATATTGTGCTATAAAGATTTAATGTTCGTTATTGTTAGGGTTGATTCTCGCATCGCAGCGCAGCACTCAGCTCTTACCTGCTATGTGTAGCGTATTCATCAGCTATGTCTGATTTAGATACAGGGTCTTCCTGTCTGCTGTGAGTGATGTGCCGGGATATTGCGCATGCGCATAGCGTCCAAAAATCGCCATTTTGATAACCTGGGTTATCGTTCAGGATTAGAGTTTAGAAAACAATAGCCAGCAGTGGGTTTGGAAATAAATTGATTTTCTATATCGGATTGCTAATAAACGGTAATAATTTGACAAACAATGCTAATTACATAACTATTCAAAATATATCGATATTTTGATTGAAGATAAGTTTTTTTCTGGGTTTAGTGTCCCTTTAAGCAGTTATCTGCATTCTTCTATGCGTTCACTATGCATGTCCCAAGACGTGGCAGTGCAATAGAAAAATATGCTCCATTTTTTCCAGCAGCGCTGCTTCAAAACATTTCACCGTTAGGTAGACATGTAGCTGAATGGCTTTAGTTGCTATGTTTGGATCCACAAGGGTAGGATTAGGCAAGAGTCAATTATAGACTAGGCCCCAGCCGTCCTCTCAGAAGATGGCTACTCCTTGGCTCACGCAGTACAAATTGCCACAGAGGTTTCAAGTTTTTTTGTCACTCTCCTTCATCAAATGGTAGTTTCCAACACTTTGGGTTGGTCAGGATATGTTCTTAGTATTGGCCACCCTTTTGTGCCAATTTTAGGCAGGTTTGAGAGGTTGAGTAAAGGATTTTTGTAATATGTTGTCGGAGCTGCAGTACTATGCGACCTCTCAGTATCAGAGCTTGCTTCGCCCCCTCCCATTTATTATTTTTAATTTCTCTAAGTTTTAAATGTGAAAGACTTTTTATGCCTAAGTGCATTAAAAATATAATGCCGGAAGTAGTGAGGGGCAGTCAAGGGGGTCAAATCTCTACAGGTTTACATGTGTTTCTGGCAACCAAAGTGGTACATTTATTGATTTGTATGTTACTGCAGCCATGATGGGGTAGAATGACTGCTTATACATGTTAGGATCAAGAGTAGGATATAAGCTTGGTGGGCATACAGTGTGTGACCCAGACATCTACCGAATGGAGAACAGCTGGCAACCCTAGTAGTTGCAGAATGTTCCCCCCTCATTACCACTGGCCAAAACTGAAACAGTTTTCCATATAAACTCAAATACCCCATACATTAAAGGGACAGTCAACCATAGAATTGTTATTGTTTTAAAAGATAGATAATCCCTTTATTACTCATTCCCCAGTTTTGCATAACCAACACAGTTATATTAATGTACTTTTTACCTTTGTGATTACCTTGTATCTAGGAACCTTCTTCCAGCCCCCTGATCACATGACTGTGACTGTTTATTATCTATTGTCTTAAATGTAGCATTGTATTGTGCTAGATCTTAAATAACTTTCTGTGCCTGAACACAGTGTTATCTATATAGCCCACGTGTACTTTCTGTCTCTGTGTTGAAAAGAGATTTAAAAAGCATGTGATAAGAGGCAGCCCTCAAAGGCTTAGAAATTAGCATATGAGCCTACCTATGTTTAGTTCAAACTAAGAATACCAAGAGAAAAAAGCAAATTTGATGATAAAAGTAAATTGGAAAGTCAATTAAAATTAAAAGTCCTATCTGAATAATGAAAGTTTAATTTATACTTGACTGTCCCTTTAACAACACATTTTGCCTGCTTTTCTTGAAAACTACATGCATACTGAAGGATTCTTAAATATAATCTCTTTGGTTTTTTTTTTATAAATGTCCCTAACCTATAAAATAATGCAGTTTCTAATAAAAGGACGGATTAAATGCTTTTAAAACATTTGTTTTGTATGCAGATGCTTTGGTATTAAAGGGACAGTAAAGTCAAAATTAAACTTTCATGATTCAGATGGAGCATGCAGTTTTAAAACAACTTTCCAATTTACTTCTATTATCAAGTTTGTTTCATTCTCTTTGTATCTTTTATTGAAGAGTAAAACTAGATAGGCTCATAAGAGCTCAGGAGTGTGCACGTGTCATTGGAACTCTATGGCAGCAGTGTTTTGCAACATTATTTGTAGCTTTGTTATACAATGTTGCAAAACTCTGCTACCATAGAGCACTAAAGACACGTGCACACTCCTGAGCTCTTATGAGCCTACATAGTTTTAATCTTGTATAAAAGATACCAAGGGAACAAAGCAAAATTGATAACAGAAGTAAATTGGAAAAAAAATTAAATTGCATGCTCTGTCCGAATCATGAACGTTTAATTTTGACTTTACTGTCCCTAATTGCTGATACACATTTTATTTATATATATATATTCTATTTAATTACGAAAAAAGCAGGAATAATGTTTAATATTTTATTGAAGCCCTTTAAAGGAACATTGCGGTCAAAATTGAACTACACATAGATGAATAACATCTTTGAATAGAAACATATTTACAATATACATGTATTGGCAAAAATGCTTTTAGTAAATGTTAAAACTGTTTTAGTGTTAACATTTTTCTCTGCACGTGCATGTGAAGCATAGCTAGATATTGTCACTGCACCAGTATTTTAAATACTGCAGCTGCACATAGTGCCAGTGGGGCTTGTACCGTGTCAGCAAGTAACAAATTGAGTTATTACCAGGTGGTACAAGCTTTTATTAGAAGCATTTTTGCTAATACATGTATATTACAAAAATGCTTCTATTCAAAACTAAAATACATCCATGTGGATTCAACTTTTGTCTGGAATGTCCCTTTAAGGCTCTCTAAACATTGTATGTTTATGTACAAAGTCCAAGTTACATTACAGCTAAACATTATGTCAATTCCCTGCCTCACATGTTGCCGTTCTATCAATATAAAACAGAACAACAATACTACAAACAATAATAAACAAGAACAAGAGATACAAATAAGAGAGCACTTTCTGATTCAGGGATATGACTTGTACGAACACACATTTGTCTTACCATTATAGCACTCAGCAATTAGTACCAATTATAGACTAGAGCAGGCCTTTGAGACATGGAAACCACTTCAGTCAGTACTTAAAGAATTAGCAGCTTTACACGTTTAATGCATTATTTTAAAGCATGCAGAAATATTTACTGCCCAAGGCAAGTACGTGCGGTATTTTACCACAACACTACTGAAGGACGCTGTTACTCTAGTAATTAACTTATAACTGTCCCTTAATATTGTTTGTGGAAGAGATAAGATAACTAAGGAAAAACCTAGGTTACAACAAAGAGGTGTCCATCGCTTATTTCTCCATTATTTAGACAACTAATGTAATTTTAAAGAATACATCTGCACATTATTCTCACGGTAACCTTTTGTTTGAACACATTATATATCAAGCATATGTAGTGTTTTATGTCCCTTTAACACATAGTAAATGGTTAATTTTCTGCACCACAGAGCAGAGCCATACTGTGATAAATAATATGACATAAGGACAAAACGCAGAAGGTGCAATTCCTTTCACTACAACTCTACTGTAAATCCTTTTACATGGTTTTAAAATCCTTATAGGGCCGTATCTTGTGTCTGACACCAGACTTGCTGGCCCTGGCTGCATACTTATTATAGATATGACTGCACACACATTTTACCTTCAGGCCGGTGTTTGTGGGGGAGGGGTAGATATTCCGGGTGCACTTTCCCGTTTGCACAGACAAAACAATTATAAAACCATATTGTACAAACCTACATCGTTTGGTTTTACATTCTAAGGATTACAAGAGAAGCTAATCATTGTAACTGTCTTGGCAGCTGTTGCTTATTAGAAGCCTGGTAACCTACAAGTACCTATCTATTTTGAAGCGGACACTGCTTGAGACGAACTCTGCTCCCTTTATGGCAAAGACGGCAGGGTCTTCACTAACCCACCGCCAAGATAAAAAAACTACAACAAACAAAGAAGATTATAGTACTCTGACATAAACATATTAAACAGCCATTTATCAGTGTTCGCGCATGGCAGCTTGGCTATTCCAATTCATTCACAGAGACTAGAAGTTAAAAGGGACATGAAACCCAAAATGTTCCTTTAAAAAAACAAAAAACAAAAACATAATTTATGTAAGAACTTACCTGATAAATTCATTTCTTTCATATTGGCAAGAGTCCATGAGCTAGTGACGTATTGGATATACATTCCTACCAGGAGGAAATAAGGAATTGGAATAATTGTGCTTTATACAAAAAAATCATAACCACCACAAAAAAGGGTGGGCCTCATGGACTCTTGCTAATATGAAAGAAATGAATTTATCCTAGAACTCAGAGCCAGGATCACACAATCACAGATAAAGGGATAGAAAAGTCAAAATTAAACTTGCATGATTCTGATAGAGCATGTCATTTGAAGACACTTTTAATAAACTTCTATTTTCAAATGTGCTTTGTTATCTTGGTATCCCTTGTTGGAAAAAAATACGCACATATCATACACTAGTGGGAGCAAGCTGCTGATTGGTGCCTGCACACATTTGTCTTTTGTGATTGGCTGACTAGATGTTTTCATCTAGCTTCCAGTAGAGCCGTTGTTCCTTCAGCAAAGGATAACAAGAGAATGAAGCACATTGGATTATAGAAGTAAATTGAAAAGTTGTATAAAACTGTATGTTCTATCCAAATCACGAAAGAACACTTTGTGGTTTTCCATCCCTTTAAAGGGACATTATACACTCATTTTTTTCTTTGCATAAATGTTTTGTAGATGATCTATTTATATAGCCGATAAAGTTTGTTTTTTTAAAATTTTTTATATAGTTTTGCTCATTTTTAAATAACAGTGCTCTGATTTTCAGACTCCTAACCAAGCCTCAAAGTTTGATGTGAATACCGTCAGCTACCTTCTCCAGCTTGCTCCTGTTTGTGTAAAGGGTCTTTTCATATACAAAAGAAGGGAGAGGGGGAGTGTCTTATTTCCCACTTGCAGTGTGCTTTCCAGCTACCTTTTCAACAGAGCTAAACTGAGAGCTTCTAAGTAAGTCTTTAAACAGTTTTATACTGGATTTTTATATCAGTATCTGGGCATCTTGTTCTTTATAGTAGCGTCTATGAAAATGAGTGTATACTGTCCCTTTAAGCACATATCATAGCTACTAACCAGCAGCCATAACAGATTCACTGCCACAGCACAGCCAGTTTAACAAAAAGTCAGGTCACGCAGTTCATACAAAATGACTGTTTGCTTTATCTGTCAACCAAGGACATATGGGAGTTTGTGTGAGGGTCTTCCTGTGCTGGTTTACAGCACTTGTGCTTATACATAAACAGACGTTTCTATCATGCATATGAAAGAGGGTCACTAAAACCAGTAGTGTGCAGAACAGCACATTGTAATGTAAAGTGTGTTAACAAAAGCCCTTTTATCACGGAGAGCAGCACCTTTCATCGACCTCAGAGTGAGAAATAAATACTATACTCTGCACTAGCTTGAGTGAAACGTAAACAAGTGCAAGTGCATAAGCATTGAACAGAATACAATGCTTGAGATGCTCCTTTAAAACCTGTTTATCTTCTTCATGTAATACTAAAAGCTGTACGTTAAAACTGTTAAATAGTTTCTATTTAAACAAATATGAAGTGCATGTTTATTAAGAATCAGTCACTGCTCACTGGCTGATACGTTTCTACAAAATTGTGGGAATTGTCTTTAATAAAAACATAAGTTATTCTTACCTGATAAATTCCTTTCTTTTTTGGGGGTGACAGTCCACAATTCTTTACTGTTGGGAATTCATCTCCTGGCCACCAGGAGGAGGCAAAGACAATCCACACCAGATCTTTATAGGACCAGTAAAAACAGTAGATTTGCATAATCAACAAATGAATGATAAACAGACAATGCAATAACACATTGGGCCAATTTATCAAGTGCTGGGCAAATCATGCCCGGCATCGCTAAAACATTGCACAAGCATTTCTTGTGAAATGCTTGTGCAATCCCACCCCCTGCACATTCATGGCCAATCAGCTGCTAGCAGGGGTTGTCAATCATCCCTAAAAGGTGGCGAACAAGCTAAGGAGCAACAGTCTTACAAACACTGCTTCTTAACTTCAGTTTCCGGCAGCTGGAAACTTTGGGCGGATTCAGCAGCATCCGCTGCTTGTTAAATCCGGCCCTTGGTCTGAACTTTAAATGATTAGTAGATTTTTTTTTCTGACAAATTTCAAAGTTATGTCTATTTCCATGCCCCTGTACCATGTAACAGCCATCAGTCAATCAAAAATGCATATACGCATATTCTTTGAATTCTTGCACGTGCTCAGTAGGAGCTGGTGACTCAAGAAGTGTAAATATAACAATAATGTGCACATTTTGTTAATGCAAGCAAATTGGAAAGTTTATTACAATTGCATGCTCTATCTAAGTCATGA
Organism: Bombina bombina; assembly: GCF_027579735.1. Taxonomy (NCBI): domain Eukaryota; kingdom Metazoa; phylum Chordata; class Amphibia; order Anura; family Bombinatoridae; genus Bombina; species Bombina bombina. The sequence goes on from NC_069501.1 coordinate 761,041,822, forward strand.
AAGTATCATTTTGACTTGTGTCCCTTTAAGTATCCTTCCTACTTAAAGGGACACGAAACCCACATTTTTTCTTTTATGATTTAGAAAGTGTGCTATTTTAAAAAACTTTCTAATTTACTTCTATTATCTAATTTGCTTCAGTCTCTTGATATACTTTGCTAAAAAGCATATCTATATAGTAGCTACTGATTGGGTGCTGCACATGGGTGCCTCATGTGATTGGCATTGCAATTTCTTCAACAAAGGATATCTAAAGAATGAAGCAAATGAGATAATAGAAGTAAATTGGAATGCTGTTTAAAATTGTATTCGCTATCTGAATAATGAAAGAAAATGTTTGTTTGGCTTTAGTGTCCCTTTAACTTACCCTCCCAGTATTACATATAGCTAAAGACAGAAGGAAAAAGAAATATAGTAGGGTAGTAGAGATGCAAACCGGAACTGAAGCTAACTAGGAAATTGTGTGGTTTGTGGACTCTCAGCACCAAGAAAGAAAGGAATTTATCGGTAAGAATAAATTATGTTTTCCTTTCTTAAGGTTGTGAGAGTCCACAATATCTTACGATTCGAAAAAATGGGTGGTACAAAAAAGGGCAGGCACCTATTTACCAGAAACTACCGCCCTATGAACTTTCCTGCCAAAAGCTACCTCTGCTGAGGCAAACGCATCAAACTGATAAAATTTGGTGAAAGTATACAAAGAGGACTAGGTTGTAGCCTTTGTAGCCTCATTCTTGAAAGCCCAACAATAGAAACAGAATAAGATAAATGAGCTGTAATCTTTAAAAGGGACAGTCTTACACCTTAGTCATCTTAAAATCTTACTTTAGATTAAAGTGAAGGTCAATTTGATGAATTAGTGCCCGGTTTTTAATAATCCTATTAAAAAAAGGGCACTTTAATTCATCAAAATTGACTTTTTTTTTTACACTCTTTTTCTTTATACACAACTTTTAATCCTGGCAGCCGCTTCAGCACTTGTTTCTGGTCACTTTGAAATGGCTGCCAGGCTCCACCCACTGATGACATCACGATCTGGGCTGCATAACAGGTTAGGCTTCCCTAGTTACAAAAGATTCACTAATCAGATTCAACAGAAAGTTAATGCTATTCAGCAGAGTGCATAGATGCAACCCAGATCGTGATGTCATCTGTGGGCAGAGATTGGCAGCCATTTCAAGGTGACCAGAAACAATACTTCCTCCTTCATCGCTAGAGTACTGCGAGTACCCCCTTGATGATTGATATAGGCTACTGCCGTTTAAAGACAATCACCATGGATTTCAACTCTCAGCCTCTTGCTTGAAAGGCAGGCAAGCAAACTTTTGTTCCAAAAAGGAGTGGCCTATATCTTTGCCTGCTCTTAGACTAGGCAAAGACAATACTAAGGGAAGTAGGAGTAATACTTAAAGCTCTGGTGTGGGTGTGTTTGCCTCCTCCTGGTGGCCAGGAGATAAATTCCTGACAGTAAGAAATCATGGACTCTCACCGCCTTAAGAAAAATACATTTTGCTATACTCTAAGGGGTGTTGCCTGCATTTCTGGATGTGAAGGAGAGACAAGCCCAGTGCAATATAGCACTGCATGACATGAGAGTTTTGTTACATTTACACTAAATTAGGAAAAATTCAAGTTAAATTGTAGCGAAAACATTTCTGTCAGGTGCTCCCCTGTATTCTTCCCTGTGAGATTCTTAATCCCAGAGGGTTTTATTACATTCCATGGAAGGCATCTCTTATCTCTCTGGGACTTCCAGGTTCCATCCTTTTTTTTAGAGAATTCAGTGAGTTCAGCCCACTGAAGTCTGCACTATAATTTCTCTCCAAGTAGGAGAATCTTTGATCAGAAGACCCGTAGAGAGAGCAATTGAAAAGGAATATTCTATTATCTATCTCTTGTTTACATAACTTTCCCATAGAGAACACAAAAGTAATCATATTTTCAGTATATGTGTTGGGTTTAACGTGCAAAAGTAGCTATTTCAATGAGAAAATAAAGTTCAAGGTCTGTTTATAAACAGTTTGATACCCTCCAGCGTGAAAAACAGATAATTGGAAACATATTAAAAGCAGATCATTTACAGCATATTGTCCCTTTGCGCGTGCAATTTCTGTCTGAGGACTGGATTCTGATTTGCTTATCAGTTGAAGAAGAAGGCAGCTACGTAATGGTGGGGGGAGTTCGGCATCCATATTTACCGGGTATTAGAGTAGTTAGCGACGCTGATTAGGACAGAAGCAAGGCGGCAAGGATGGAGGGGTATAGTGTAGGCGGACCTCCGTTTTTTTATTTTCAATATCAAAACATGTTAAAGTAAGTGTTGACTGTCCCTTTAAGTACTTTGTCTATAATACATGTACTACAAACACACAGAAGGAATTTGATTCTTTTCGTTACAGAGAAAAAAAGTCATTGATCTAAAATGAGGTCAGAAGTCACTATAATCAGTGTCATTCAACCACAATTATTACAGTCAACAAGACAGTGAATTAAAAAGGAAGCTATGACACGCAGGGCCTGACTGCACTCTATGTCAAAAATGATTAACTGTAGACTCACACACATACACAGCCCACTCAATATCCTGTTTTCTTGATAATGATAACACAGCAAGTTCATATATAACTAAACTTTCTCCATAGAACAAACACCACAAAAGAAAATATGTTGTTATTTTTGTGTTAAGAGTCTTCTGTATATCGATTTCTCCACGAAATGCTTCCAACAAACACAGTAACAAACCACTGAGTAAAACAGCATAGAACTTGTCTGAGAAAGGTTAGCTAATGATTAAATAGTGTAGGGAAGAGGATGTATAAATGGTGATGGTACTACTTGGTCACCATAGAAACAAATTACAGTGTTAGCAGGTAGAATTGCAAATTTACATAAATAATCATATAATCAAGACAATGTTATATATAAGCTCAAAAATTAATGTAAAAAAAAAGCTAGTAAACAATCATTTTGGGAGTGGTTAAAGGGACAGTCTACACCAGAATGTTTGTTGTTTAAAAAGATAGAAAATCCCTTTATTACCCATTCCCCAGTTTTGCATAACCAACACGGTTATATGAATATACTTTTTACCTCTGTGATTAAAGTGAAGATAAACTTTGGTGAATGAAAGCCCGTTTTTTAAAATACTATTAAAAACAGGGGCACTTTCATTTTACAAAGCAGCCATTTTGTTAAAAAAAATTACCTTTTTTTTCTTTTCACTGCTACAGCAACTTCCCCCACATAGAAATCCTCTATTCACACGTCAGCAATGACTAATCCTGCTTCCTCCAATCACAGCATGACCTCAGGCAATGACTACCCTGGGGGGAAAGCTGTGATTGGAGGAAGCAAGATTAGTCATTGCTGAAGTGTGAATAGAGGATCTCTGTGTGGGGGAAGCTTCTGTAGCAGTGAAAAGAAAAAAAAGGTATTTTTTTTAACAAAACAGCTGCTTTGTAAACTGATAAATGAAAGTGTCCCTGTTTTTAATAGTATTTTTAAAAAAACGGGCTTTTATTCACCAAAGTTTGCCTTCACTTTAAGCTATCTAAATCACAGAGTATTTGCATAATTTAACATAAATTGAATTAGTGACAATTTGTGCAAAAAACACTGGCCAAAAGCCTCCTGAAATGAAGCAAGCAGCAATAGCAAGCCTTACGCTTTTACTGGGATAATACATCCTAAATGACATGCAATGTACAGGGAAAAATGTGTCATTAAGGGCAGCCAGGTGGGAATATAATACTTGGTGAATGGAAGTCCAGAAAGAATTTAAATATAAGGCTATTTAAAAATAAATAAATACAGCAACAAATGGTGTATGAGCAGTTTGATACTGATAGACAGTCAGAGAAACAAATTGCGAAATTCATGTGTAAATGGGAGTTGTATATAAAAACTTTAGAGACACCAACCCAACAAATCAGATTATCAAAGCATTTGAAAATTCTATATACTGTACATTCAGGAAGAACAACTTAGAGGGAACTGGCAATTTTAGAGAGGAGCAAGGGGGGGGGCAGGGGTTTCCCTTTTTGTTTTTGTTTGTTTGCTCGCTCTCTGGAATCTGGTTTAAGAGACATATATGAATAAAAATAAGTGATAATTATATAAATTTTGTTTGAAAAGCAGGAAGCCTAACAGGCTTCAACAACACAGAAACACTGTTGGTATAAGTATTGAAAATAGGAAAACAGTGATATTTACAAGAGTTAGAATGTCTGTATAGCGTCGATTCAGCGATAAGTACGTTATAAGATGTTTTTCTCTGTTATGTAAAAAGTGGTGTAATTTAAATTGATATGCTGGCAGATTGTTGTTTTTTTGGTTTTTGTGTTTGTATTTTTAAGTAAGAAATGTAATGTACCATATTATTATTATTATAGGTTATTTGTAGAGCGCCAACAGATTCCGCAGCGCTGTAAACAGAGGGTTGCACAACAAAACAATTAAAGGGATCAGATGGGTAGAGGGCCCTGCCAAGAGTTGCACTGTTGTAATTAGCTCTTAAGAAGGTGATATACAAACAGCTGGACTTAAGGGGGTTCAGGGGATAGCAATGGAGGAGTGGAACTGGTATAAAGTAAGGTTAGTGTAGGTTGTATGCAGCCCTGAACAGTAGAGTCTTTAGGGAGCACTTCAAGCTGTTAAAACTAGGGGAGAGTCTTGTGGGGCGAGGCAGAGTTCCACAAGATGGGAGCCAGTCTGGAGAAGTTCTGTAAACGGGAGTGTGATGAGGTAACCAGAGAGGAGGAGAGTAGGAGGTCATGAGCAGAGCGAAGGGGACGGGAGGGAGAGTATCTGGAGACAAGGTCTGAGATGTAGGGGGAGCAGTGCAGTTGAGGGCTTTGTATGTCAGAGTGAGAATTTTGTGTTTAATCCTAGAGGCAAGAGGAAGCCAGTGAAGGGATTGGCAGAGAGGCGCAGCAGATGAAGAGCGATGTGTAAGGAAGGTGAGTCTGGCAGAGGCATTCATTATGGATTGTAAAGGAGCTAGGCGGCAGGTGGGGAGACCAGAGAGGACAGAGTTGCAGTAATCAAGGCGGGAAAGAATGAGAGAGTGGATTAAAATCTTAGTTGTGTCTTGTGTAAGGAAATGTCTAATTTTAGAGATGTTTTTAAGGTGGAAGCAGCAGGCTTTAGCCAAGGACTGTATGTGAGGAGTGAAGGAAAGATCTGAGTCAAATGTGACCCCGAGATATCAGGCATGTGGGGTAGGGGTAATGATGGAGTTGTCGACAATTATAGAGATATTGGGGGTGGAGATTTTGGAAGAAGGGGGGAAAATGAGGAGCTAAGTTTTGGAGAGATTTAGCTTGAGGTAGTGAGAGGACATACAGGAAGAGATGTGAGAACAGGTTAGCAAGGAAGGAGATAGGTCTGGTGCAGAGAAGTAGATTTGGGTGTCATCGGCATACAAATGATATTGGAAACCGTGGGACTCAATTAGGGAACCTAGTGATGACGTATAGATAAAGAAGAGAAGGGGACCGAGGACAGAGCCTTGCGGTACTCCGACAGAAAGTGGTGACGGTTATATATTGCTGTATAAGAAGGCGACTATCATTTTTTGTTAGTGCTGAAAATATTCCTCTTTTCCTAATAAATAATAAGAAAAAGTTTACCTTCACTTTAACTTGTATCTAAGCATTTTCTGAGAGCCCCCTGATCACATGACATTTTATTTATTATTTATTGACTTTCATTTTGGCCAATTAGTGCAGTGTCTGCCACAAGCCACAGGCGTTATCACAATGTTATCTATATGGCTGGCATGAACTAGCTCTCCCCTGTTGTGAAAAGCAAATAAAAAAGCATGTGATAAGAGGTGGCCTTCAAAGCCTTAGAAAATATCGTATTAACCTTTCTAGGTTTAGCTTTCAACTAAGAATACCAAGAGAATAAAGCAAAATTGGTGATAAAAGTAAATTGGAAAGTTGTTTAAAGGGACATAAAACAAGTTGGGATAGAGAAAAGTATATAATATGTACTTTAATTACTTTACCTGCAAATTTATACTGCAGTGCCTCATCATTAACCCTTTCTTTTTAGTTTCTGAATTGTAAAACTCTTACTCCCCCCAGACATTTCCTTTTTTGGATGTAGCTATAGCCACCTTCGTTTTGGTAAAATCCAGAAGTGAATAGGGATTATCTGCTGGAGCATGCCTAGAAGCTGTGAACTCAGTTGAAATACAATGCCTGTGTCTAAATACTGATAATAGGGTGGAGTTAGCTGCTCCAGACAGCCCAGCTTTGTAACTAATTTTCCTTATTTTTAAAAAATTATTTTAAAATACTTGCCAGCAATTTTTAAACAATTTTTTTATGCAAATTATTTTTTACTTAATTAGTCCTTTTTAGGATATGCACAGATCTCAACCTGTTTTACGGCACTTTAACCCCTTAATGACAACTGACGTACCAGGTACGTCATGCATTAACAAGCAGTTAATGACAATAGATGTACCTGGTACGTCAGTTGTCTAACAGAGTGCTGGAAGCGATTGCGATCGCTTCCAGCAGCTCTGAGGGTATTGCAGTGATGCCTCGATATGGAGGCATCCTGCAATACCCCTTTACAAGCCTCCGATGCAGAGAGAGCCACTCTGTGGCCCTCTCTGCACCAGAGCGTCGTTGGTGGGTGGGAGCAAGGCAGGGAGGCGGGTGGGCGGCCTGCCAAGGGCCTGTAATGTGGAGGGGGGCCGGATCGGAGGCGGCAGTGTCCGGGGGCGCGCATGGACATGTGCACGGGCACGGGGGGCGGCGGGGGCGTGCACGGGGCGGGAGCGGGTGGGAACTACTACGCTACAGAAAAATGTTATACAAAATTGGGAGAAAAGGGGGGTGTTTTTTTATTTCAAAAAGAATCGAAGGGTTCGGGGGGGGGGGGGGGGGAGCTACACTACAGAAAATGGCAAAATAAAGCCGAAAAAATAATAAAAGCAAATGTTTTTTTACTAAATGGTACTGGCAGACAGCTGCCAGTACCCAAGATGGCGTCCGTTAAGCTAGAGGGGGAGGGTTAGAGAACTGTTTTATGGGGGATCCGTGAGGTTGGGGGCTAAGGGGGGATTCTATACAGCAGATATGTAAATATGCTATATAAAATTAAAAAAACAACAACAAATATACCTTATTTTAGTACTGGCAGACTTTCTGCCAGTACTTAAGATGGCGGCATCGATTGTGGGGTGAGGGAGGGAAGAGAGCTGTTTGGGAGGGATCAGGGGGTCTGATGTTTCAGGTGGGAGGCTGATCTCTACACTAAAGCTAAAATTAACCCTGCAAGCTTCCTACAAGCTACCTAATTAACCCCTTTACTGCTAGCCATAATACACATGTGATGCACAGCGGAATTTAGCGGCCTTCTAATTACCAAAAAGCAACGCCAAAGCCATATATGTCTGCTATTTCTGAACAAAGGGGATGCCAGAGAAGCATTTACGACCATTTATGCCATAATTGCACAAGCTGTTTGTAAACTATTTCAGTGAGAAACCGAAAGTTTGTGAAAAAATTTGTGAAAAAGTGAACGATTTTTTGTATTTGATCGCATTTGGCGGTGAAATGATGGCATGAAATATACCAAAATGGGCCTAGATCAATACTTTGGGATGTCTTCTAAAAAAAAATATATACATGTCAAGGGATATTCAGAGATCCCTGAAAGATATCAGTGTCCCAATGTAACTAGCGCTAATTTTGAAAAAAGTGGTTTGGAAATAGCAAAGTGCTACTTGTATTTATGGCCCTAAAACTTGCAAAGAACATGTAAATATTGGGTATTTCTAAACTCAGGACAAAATTTAGAAACTATTTAGCTTGGGTGTTTTTTGGTGGTTGCAGATGTGTAACAGATTTTGGGGCTAAAAGTTAGAAAAAGTGTTTTTTTTCAATTTTTTTCTCATATTTTATAATTTTTTTTATAGTAAAGATATGATGAAAATAATGGTATCTTTAGAAAGTCCATTTAATGGCGAGAAAAACGGTATATAATATGTGTGGGTACAGTAAATGAGTAAGAGGAAAATTACAGCTAAACACAAACACTGCAGAAATGTAAAAATAACCATTGTCATTAAGGGTAAGAAAATTGAAAAATGGTCCGGTCATTAAGGGGTTAAAATGACATGCCCTATCTGAAACATGAAAGGTTTTTTTGGACTTGACTGTCCCTTTAAGAAAAAGAGTAAAAGTGTAAAACATGGAATGAGCACAAACAGCTCAAACACAGCTCACTTTGGTAACATTCCTTCCCGAGTAACAATTCAAAACATATTTCTGTGCTGTTCTAAGTAATTTTTTTCTTGGAAGTGAACATTAGTCAGGCATCTGTATAACTTTCATTGTTTATAATAACATAATGTAGTCTCATCAACCCATAATGCAAGAGCTTTTTTCTGACACTACACCCACTCACTGGCATACAATAGGGCAATATCAGGAGGTTTTTTTCCCCTCTTCAAATAGCAAATTTCTTGTAAACTGTGAAGTCATTCTGTTAGTTCCAGTCAGTGACAAGTGCATGGATGGACACATTTTATATATATATATATATATATATATATATAATCCCCCCCCCCCCATATGGACATGCAATGTAGTGCATTAAGAAGACAATACAAGCACAATTTAATTCAAGTGTGTACTAGTTGTAATCCTGGTAATTACCCTTTTTAATAGAAGAATGCCCATATTATGTAACAATAGACTACTTGTCGCCTACAGCTGTAAATAAACTGCACTGCACACAAGCAGCTTTAGGGAGCCTCTGGGTATGTTAGTAAAAAAAAGTCAGAATAAAATGCCTAAAACAAGGGGTGGTTCAGTCTGCAATTAAATACATACATTTCAATCTAAGTTAAAGGACCAGTCAACACAGTAGATGTGCATAATCAACAAATGCAAGATAACAAGACAATGCAATAGCACTTAGTCTGAACTCCAAATGAGTAGTAGATTTTTTTTCTGACTATTTTAAAAGTTATGTATTTTTCCACTCCCCCTGTACCATGTTACAGCCATCAGCCATTCACAAATGCATACACGTACCATGTGACAGCCATCAGCCATTCACAAATGCATATACACTTATTCTTGCATATGCTCAGTAGGAGCTGGTGACTCAAAAAGTTTAAATATAAAAAGACTGTGCACATTTAGATAATGGAAGTAAATTGGAAAGTTGTTTAAAATGGCGTGCTTTTTTAAAATCGTGAAATTAAAAATGTGGGTTTCATGTCCCTTTAAGAAAAATAATGTGAGTACTGTTTTTGCTTAATAGAAAGGTTTCTACCTTTCTTGCAATTTGCAGTTTAGGACCTGAGATTTGCATCACATCCATGACCCATGACAAATAAACATCACATCTTCAACAGAAGATATATTTTTAGATCCTGAGTTTCAGGGATTTTCCATAACTTTGGGAAAAGCTATATCAGGGGAGGGGATGACCCTTGCTTTTGATACTGAATACTCAGGAGCCACCAAGAATACATAGGAACCAACTGTAGATTATTTTATGAAAAAACTAGAATATTTATATGATGATTACAAATATTACCTGTTATGAGATGGCAGAGGTGGTGGTACTCAGTACAGGTGTGTGTGTGCGATGTATGTATGTTTGTATGTATGTATATATATATATATATATATATATATATATATATATATATACACATATATATATATATATATATATACACATACATACACATACATACACACACACCTGTATGTATACAGTATGTACAACACAGAAAGCTAGTGGTTGATATAAGTATATGAGTCTGGAGTGATAAATATAAAAATGATGAAGGCATTTTTTATTTATGTTTTTTGTTTTAAAATCTTTTCATATGATACGTATAACACTATCATCTGCAGCAGACCAAATATTATGAACCTAGTAGCTTAATTATAGGTGACTTGTGTGACAGATAAAAATGTTGAGATGTTGAGTCTTCAGGTTTTCTTTTTTCCAACTTGCTGATGAGCCTGATCCTTTTCACTTGTAGAGGGAGGTCAGTGTTGAAAGACTGACACGTGGAAAAAAGGCCACCCAGGCACCCACTCTTGCAGACTACCTTCTCCAACGTTAAGACAAGCACTCTGCTGGTATCGGCCCGGTCCCCTGGGCAGCTGCAAGTCCTACCTTGAGGGAGTGAGGTTTAGCGAGCCCCAGCTCACTGGACATTTGCACAGAATGCTCAATCTGATGATCAATCCGGGCCTGACTATAATCTAAACCCAACCACTGTCAGCAGTCTCAAAGGTTAAACTTCAGCATATTGAAAAAAAAATTTAAGAGCATGTTTATACCAAGCAGATGGGTGCTATATGAAGGAAATTGCATATACACTATTAGCCAGAATTTTTCATCCTATGTGCCACCCATTCAAACAAACCTGGGTCCCATGGTCCCACCTGGTACTATTCTAGAACTGGCACTGGTTGTAGAGGAATCCAAAATAGAATCTTAGACACTACGGCTCTTCCCAAATTTGCAAAGCTCCGTACCTAAGTATTTTGGACAACAGCCTGTGCCTAGGGCAGCAGTAATTGGGGGAGGCAGCACATTTTGAGGTGCAGTTCTACGGCCTTGGCCTTCCCAAGTCTCTGATAAATTATTTATTAACTTTATGAAAAATCTATGATCCATAATTGCATAACTCCCAACATTTGTGGCTGGGTATCATTTATCATTGAAAATATATCTTTCTGTAGTTCTTTAGAGAGAGAAAAAAAGTTGGCACTATCGCAAAATTAATAAATATTATTGTATTTTATATTGTACATCCAGCTTTCAATTTTTACCATTTAAAATTGAACAATATCCAAACCCACCACCGGGTTTGTATTTTTGTAGTCTAATCCTGGTGGATAACCCAGGTTCGACGATGGCGGAACATTGCTGCAATCTGCATGCACGAGCTTCATCTTTTATGTCACTCACAGTGTCTCTCAATGCAAACCAGCAGACCCGCTATATCAGGGACGGTATATGGGCATGCGCAAGTTTTACAATAGCTCTAGGCATGTGCAGGGTGACGAAATAGTCACATAATGATATGCAGAAAATCTGCAACAGATTGGAGATTGCTTTTCATCTTGAACGACCCATATTTGAGGGTTGGATTGGGTGGCGTAATCAGCAAAAATTAAAAGTATATTTTAACATGTAGAGCAGCTTTGTTAGAGAGTGTAAAAGTAGGTGATTTCTTATATATTATTGATTGTTATATGAAATGTGTGGTTTGGTAGTACACACAAAAAAAAAAAGTTTTAGAATCCTTTAACAAATGTGTGTAGACAAACTAAATCAGCATTGATTTTTTTGCTTGCTCTCTTCTCTTGACAAAAAGACAAGTTTGTTACTTAGGCAAATCAATCAAACAAGGTGTGGAATTTAGAAAGCTTAGAAACACTTATGTCACGCTGCCCATAGTATAAAAACTCCCTCACGGTATGCAGGACATATTGCACAGTATGTATGTATGTATGTATGTATGTATATATATATATATATATATATATATATATATATATATATATATATATATATATATATATATATATATATATATATATATATATATATATATGTATGTGTGTGTAATATCTACAACAAAATATATGAGAAAGAAGAAAGTTTGATAATGGAGGTACATTAGAAAGGTGTTTTTGTTGTTGTTGTTAAATTGCATGCTATATCTGAATAATGAAAGTTTTGACTTTTATATACCGTTTCAAAGGATCTTCTGTGCAATATGTCCTGCATACCGTGAGGGATGTTTTTATACTATGGACAGCGTGACATAAGTGTTTCTAAGCTTTCTAAATTCCACACACACACACACATACATACATATTTTGCATACAAAGAGAGAAGCGCTCTACCAGGAACGAACAACAGCTCAGTGGCTTGTTCTATGGCGATTTACCACCCGGAGGCAGCCTCTTTTAGACCAGTGTGCTTTTCACAGAAGAAAACTTTCCTGAAGTATATCAGTCTGATCCTGCCAAGTAAGGTCAGTCCAGCCCCGAAATACCAGGCAATTCTCCTCTGAACAAGGAACATGACAACCCCAGACGATCGTTTCGGCCTCCTATGAGCCTCGTCAGTGAGGTGCAGCCACATTCCTCTAAGCACACTGGGCAAGGAGTTCACGTCTGGTTTCCCCATCACCCATAGGGAGACTTCCCCAGGGTCATAATAATTTGCATACAAAGAGAGAAGTGCTCTACCAGGAACGAACAACAGCTCAGTGGCTTGTTCTATGGCGATTTACCACCCGGAGGCAGCCTCTTTTAGACCAGTGTGCTTTTCACAGAAGAAAACTTTCCTGAAGTATATCAGTCTGATCCCGCCAAGTAAGGTCAGTCCAGCCCCGAAATACCAGGCAATTCTCCTCTGAACAAGGAACATGACAACCCCAGACAATCGCTTCGGCCTCCTATGGGCCTCGTCAGTGAGGTGCAGCCACATTCCTCTAAGCACACTGGGCAAGGAGTGCACGTCTGGTTTCCCCCATCACCCATAGGGAGACTTCCCCAGGGTCATAATAATTTGCATACAAAGAGAGAAGCGCTCTACCAGGAACGAACAACAGCTCAGTGGCTTGTTCTATGGCGATTTACCACCCGGAAGCAGCCTCTTTTAGACCAGTGTGCTTTTCACAGAAGAAAACATTCCTGAAGTATAATCAGTCTGATCCCGCCAAGTAAGGTCAGTCCAGCCCCGAAAATACCAGGCAATTCTCCTCTGAACAAGGAACATGACAACCCCAGACGATCGTTTCGGCCTCCTATGGGCCTCGTCAGTGAGGTGCAGCCACATTCCTCTAAGCACACTGGGCAAGGAGTCCACGTCTGGTTTCCCCCATCACCCATAGGGAGACTTCCCCAGGGTCATAATAATTTGCACCAAGAAACAAGAATTTTGTGGAAAATTCGTTCGTAACCAGTATCCGTAAATAACAGTATAGTTAGTAGTCTAATGGTGTAAACATTCCAAACAGGAACCCCACAGTTGCGGATAACACCAATCAAACCTGTAAATACGTGTAACATCCAATTATGAAAGAACAAAGGACTCACCACACTCTTCCGAAGCCCACCGTAAAGGTACAAATACCTGTGTTCGCAGTCCAAATTCAAATTCTTGCAAATAGCATATAGTCTGCGAAACAATTCTCAGTGTGTAGTGGACATCACCGTGCCGCCTCTGTAACACACCTGTTTAGTGCAAGGTGTGAGACTGCTCCAAGCTCCGGCGCTGCTGGGGCTCTCCAGAACCCGTGTGATTCAAATTAAAATTATCAAAAGCAAGCAAACAGTTCACAGTTCCGATGCAAGGAAAGGCAGGGAGAGATATCGGTAATTAAAATAATATATATTTATTTATACTTGCATTAAAAATGTTGACAAGGCACAGCAAACAAACAGACTTCGGCTGACGCGTTTCCTGCCTTATCGGCAGTTCACCAGAGCACAAAATTCAGTGTTACCAGCAGGTGTTTAATCAGGTATGGGTCTAAACCTCAACCAATCATAGTAAGCAGATTCAGTGCAAAAATTAACCCTTTAATTACTCCGGTTAAAATAAACACCTGAGTTAATTTTCTTACTTATGCGGTTAACACTGTAACAATCTTGGATTTACCTACAGTGCCTCCTCAGACAATATACCCTATCTGGATGTACTCATAGGTCATACTGATCTTGCTATAACTACTGAGGTTTTTAGAAAAAAAGTATCAGGGAATACCATCTTGCGAGCTGATTCTTTACACCCTAATCACTTAAAAAGGGGTATACCTAAAGGTCAGTACATAAGGTTACGACGTAATTGTACTAGCCTGGAGGATTATTGGAGACATGCTAATGACCTTACGTTGCGTCTGGTCGATAGGGGTTATGATCATAAAAATCTTAGTGATATGTCCATCAAGACTGCAGATATGGATAGGGCGAGCCTGCTTGATGATAAAAACAAGAACAGGAATAATAGAATGTCTAATCAGCGTGGCATCAATTTTATAACTAAATACAGCAGACAATATAATGATATATGCAATATCATCAGAAGAAGGTTACCCCTACTGGAGAGAGATGAGGATCTTAAATTAGTCAGTAAACATTGTAACTTTATTTCTAATAGATCAGAAACAATTTATTGATATGGTTGCTAAAAATTTCAGTTCAAAGAGTAACAGCAGTAGTAGAGTGGAAAGCTGGCTACCTGGTAGGGTAGGTTTCTATAAGTGTGGAGTTAAACCATGTAAAAGCTGTGATTATGCATTAACTGGGGATACTTTTTCCTCTAGCACTACAAGTCTAACATACAAAATACGTGAGAGAATAAACTGCAGCTCAAATTTTGTAATATACCTCATTACGTGCACACAATGCAATTTTCAATATGTTGGTCTCACCTCTACGGGTCTCAAGGATAGAATACGAGAGCATCTTTTGTCCCTAGAGGCTGAGGAGCCTAAAACTCCTGTTGCGAAACACTTCTTTTCACACAGTGATAAGTTCAGTGTGTTTAAGTTCCAAGGTATTGAACAGGTCAAGTTAGGTATGAGAGGTGGGGATAGATATAAAGCTCTCGCTAAGCGGGAGGTTTATTGGATCTACACTCTCAAAACTGGTAGCCCTATGGGTATTAATACAATTAGTGATATCAAATTATATATTGATAGGTAAACATTTAGTAGGTTGGTTCATGCCTTTATGTGACTTATTGAAATATAATTTGTTTTGCTGCCAGATCAATTTTACTTAATTTGATATTATATGTCATTGTGATGTTTTTAAGATGAGATTACTAACTGCTGAATTAAGTAAGGTTTATATGAGAATATGTGTATTCTTTGATATCATGAAGTCTTATCAGAACTATCTTTTACTGCTCTTCAACAAATGTCCCCACAATGAACAATTCTTTTGAATTTACAATTCTGTCTTCACTCGATATTTACAGGATTGGAACACATTAGACAGCTTACGCACTTGCTCATTTACATTAAGTTGTATTTGACTTTGTATATTTTGATAGCTACAGTGTTGCGATTGCTGTCTTGTGCTCTACCTGTATCTTATTTAGAGTGTGTAACGAAAAAATAATTTTTTTTCGCGAGATCGTATTTTACATTGTTTCCAAATCGATGTAGTATTTTATAGGTATATTTGTTTTTAGTTTTAAGAAATGTCGTTTGTGATATTGTTACAGTGTTAACCGTATAAGTAAGAAAATTAACTCAGGTGTTTATTTTAACCGGAGTAATTAAAGGGTTAATTTTTGAACTGAATCTGCTTACTATGATTGGTTGAGGTTTAGACCCATACCTGATTAAACACCTGCTGGTAACACTGAATTTTGTGCTCTGATGAATTGCCGATAAGGCAGGAAACGCGCCAGCCGAAGTCTGTTTGTTTGCTGTGCCTTGTCAACATTTTTAATGCAAGTATAAATAAATATATATTATTTTAATTACCGATATCTCTCCCTGCCTTTCCTTGCATCGGAACTGTGAACTGTTTGCTTGCTTTTCATAATAATTTGCATACAAAGAGAGAAGCGCTCTACCAGGAACGAACAACAGCTCAGTGGCTTGTTCTATGGCGATTTACCACCCAGAGGCAGCCTTTTTTAGACCAGTGTGCTTTTCACAGAAGAAAACTTTCCTGAAGTATATCAGTCTGATCCCGCCAAGTAAGGTCAGTCCAGCCCCGAAATACCAGGCAATTCTCCTCTGAACAAGGAACATGACAACCCCAGACGATCGTTTCGGCCTCCTATGGGCCTCGTCAGTGAGGTGCAGCCACATTCCTCTAAGCACACTGGGCAAAGAGTCCACGTCTGGTTTCCCCCATCACCCATAGGGAGACTTCCCCAGGGTCATAATAATTACATACATATACATATATATATATATATATATATATATATATATATATATATATATATATATATATATATATATATATATATATATATATATATATATACATACATACATACATACAGTATTACATATAGAGCTGCAACAACTAATCGGCATAATCGATTATGAAAATAATGAAAATAGTTGTCAACGAATCTCATAATCGATTAGTTGGTTTGCAATTAGTTGGTCTGTGCACAGCACCAGTTGCTTTACTCAAATGAGCTCCAGCACATAGTATTGTGTTTTATGGTTATGCCCTTAGCCTAAAGGAAGTCTACAGACATTTTACATTTCACTTTCTTAGGACACTATAATTTTCTTTTTACGTTTACAACTACTCCTGTCTTATGTGCAACCCAGAAATAAAAAAGAAGTCATAATTTGGATTGTTTATATAAAATCAGGTGATTTGGGACTGTGCTTTGCATTATAGTGCTAAGCTTGTTATTTACACCTAGCCCTAGATTGATGGCATTTGTTATATGAATTGATGTCACTATTATAAGCACAATTTTTAGCGGATCGCTTGCTATTGTTGATATTTGTACTCTATAGATAAATGTGTAAGGCCGTGTTCTTTTACTGATATATTGTCTTTAGCCATTTTGCCTTTTTTTCTATTTTTAATTAATTGGAATATGTACCAAATTCAACCTCTGTATATATCTGTTATTTTAAGAGTGGACTAGATATTTTCCCCCTAACCTTATAGATGGTTATTTACCACTGCATATAGATATTCAAGATATGTGTATGTTAAAATGAAGTCCAGGCTCACTTTGTTGAGAGGCCCCTTGCATTGGTGGAGAACTAACAAAGATACATAGCCCACCTTGGTGAAATTGGCAAAAACCCTACTTATGCATCTCAAGCACTTCAACACCATCGGAGTGCCTCTTCTCTGCTGCAGGCAAAATAGCTGCAAAAAGAGAGCCAGCTTCAGCCAGGAGCACATGAACATGTTGCGTTTTTGCATTTCAATGCAAAGTTTCTGAAAGAGTGAATAACAGAATGTGGTAAACAGTGGTAGTTCTACCTCTTTCTATTTCTACCTCTTTACAAACAGTTTGTGGTTTTGTTTTGCTTAATTATAAAAATTTGTTCTGCTGCTTAAAAACATTGGACCAACAGTTGTTTTAATGTAAAGTTTTAGTCAGAAGTTTATATTTACAACACTCAGTATGTGGATTTTATTTTAAATATAGGAAATAATTTATTTATTTTTCATCCGATTAGTCGAAAAAATAATCGGCCGATTGATTATGAAAATAATTGTTAGTTGCAGCCCTACATACATACATACACACACACTGTATATATATATATATATATATATATATATATATACACATATATATATACACACATATATATATATATATATATATACACATACACACACATATAAATATATATACATACATACATATACAAACACTATATATATATATATATATATATATATATATATATATATATATATATATATATATATATATATATACACATACCGGTATATATACACACACATACACACACTGTATATATACACACACACAAATAAATATATATAGATACATACATATACAAACACTGTATATATATATATATATATATATATATATATATATATATATATATATATATATATATATATATATATATATATATATATATATATATATATATATATATACACACACACACACACACACACACACACATACATACACACATACATTTCTAAACATTGCTGTTTAGGTCTTCAAAGGATACCAAGACAACAAAGTAAATTTAATTATGGAAGTAAAACCCCATACTATATCTGAATCATGAAAAAGTTTAATTTTTGACTTTCAGGTCCCTTTAAATATATATATATTAGATTTAAATAGAAGCATTTTTGCAGCATGAGCATCAGATGTGCGCGCATGTGCTCTGGCAGGTCGCATGCATTGGAAAAGAGGAAAGCTGTAATATAACTTTTCTTGGAAGCATTTCTGCAGACCCCAGCATACTGCAAAAGTGCTTCTCAGTGAATATCAAGTTAAAGTTGGTTCAGGTCATTGTTATTTTGGCCATCTGATGTGATGATGCATTGCAGTTGCGATCAATGGATAAGAGCCTGGGCTTTTTATCTTTTCTTTTCTAAAATACGGATGGGATATAGTCCCGTGTTCAACAAATGGTCAGAATGATTTTCCTGCTAAAGCTGCATCATCTATGCTCAGGTAACGAAATCTGACCTCTAAGGTGCAATTGGCATAATACCCAGAACTTTTCTTTCATGATTCAAATAGAGTATGCGTTTTTTTAAACAACTTTCCAAATTACTTCTGTTATAAATATTGCTACTGGGAGCTAGCTGAACACTTTGATAAGCCAATGACAAGATGTATATACAGTATGTGCTGCCACCAATCAGCAGCTAGCTCCCAGGGATGTTTTAAAAAAATACCAAGAGAGCTAATCAAATTAGATAATATAAATAAATTATATAAACACACAAATACACCACTGATATCTCATGTGACTGCAGAAAAGGTGTAACATTTTTTACTAATATAAGTAACACTCCGTAGAAGGTACAAGGAAAATGAAGGGGGGGGGGTCCAATTATCATCAAATAAATACTGCAGCTACCTCCAGTGCAGAGGTTTTTAGTCTGTGTTCAGCAAACAGGCACTGCAGTCAGTTTTGCTATGATTATAACAATGTAACGCTAGTGCTGGCATCATTAAAACTATATACACACACAGTTCTCATTTGTGAGTGTTTATGCAAGTGCATTAGAAAGATCTGTAACAAAAGTGTCCAACCTAAGGAGAAGGGTCACAATGCGGCTCTCTAGCACACAAAATAAAATCCAGTGTGGTTCCAACACCCTGATTTACAGCAATAGATTATGCCAGTATGCACACACTGGGTTGAGATTAAATTTGTACAATTCATTGTATTAATATTATAATAATATTATTGTTGTATTTATATACTATGTAAACGCTCTAGTAAGATAGTAATCTAATAACTGCAACAGATATTCTCAAATGACTTGACAGAAAGTGATTTTTACCACATTACTGAAATAGTTATATGAACTAAAAATGTACACAAGCACCACAAACTCTATATTAAAAGAAGATTGCACTTTATGTTTCTTATCAAGGATTTGGTGTCAGAGTTTGCTGCTACCAACTAAGGGGAGGTCAGAAGTGGTTCTACTGCATTCTTTACTCTAAAGCCCCTTCAATCAGCATAACCGATAGGAGAATAAACAGGATCTAACATGCACCAGGATATCCAGACCCAAAGGGGATGGCCCAATGAACTGCTGCAGGGTCATGGATACACAACATTCCTGACATCCTACTGAAACACCAGTGTGCTGGGCACTGTGTACTTGTGTGTGCTGAACCCATTCTGTGTGTGCGGCTCTTAAACAAACTGCTGAACCCATTCTGTGTGTGCGGCTCTTAAACAAACTGCTGAACCCATTCTCCCATTCTGTGTAAGTATGAGCAGGAAAATGATATATACAATAGTAGGTTACTGATGGAAAGAAGCAACACGTGCAATAAAGTAAAATTAATTATAATAAGAAAAAAAAATACAATAGAAAGACTATAATTGCAAGGTTTTTGTGCATATTTTACAGAACTGCAGCATTATTTAAAATGACAGCTGTTAAAATGTCTAAATGTGTGTCTACCTGTGACAGAATCTGCTGATCACACATTTAATTCTAGGTCAGGAAATGAGTATAAACAAAGGGGTGACTTGCACATGTACTCACCTGAATTTGTCTTCATGCAGACCATTTAGTCCCAGGCTGTCAGGACGCTCTTTCCTTCGTCTGTACAAATCTGACTGTGTTAATGCTTTTAGCTGTAAAGCGCTCATATTTCTTCTTTCAAAAAAAAAATGTTAATGATTATATCTGAAAACAAGGCTGCCAAGTAGCCTGCAGAGACAGCAGTGCGGTTTGCCTGCACACCTGCAGCAGTACACACAGACCTTTGCCAGAAGCACTAACACAGCCGCTGCTTCCTGTTCTCACTGGTGCACACCCTTCCAGCAAGGCCACTCCGGTATGTTCCCCTTATCACAGGCTCACACACCTATGGGACGGCCCAGGAAAACTATTTGAAAAGTAAGCTAGGGGCGGGACTGCTGTGCCTTTTGTCATTTGTAGCAAACAATCACATATTGTTGTGCAAAGTCACCCTCATGCCACAATGACAATTAACCACAGCCAAAGACTGTTACTCAGATGTCACATTACAGCAAAAAGTCTCATTAGCACAAACATGTTTTTATGCATAAATGTGTATCAGCTAGGAGCAGTGTGCTAAACTGTACACAGCCTTAATCATTTCACCTTCTGTAACTCTGCAAAACGAAGTACTGAAGAATCCATTGTGATATGTATCTGCTATCAAACATTAACTCATTATTTCCTACCTTGCTTTCCTTTGTTTCTCCAGCAGGTCCTATTCTATGACAACAATATGCAGTCATTGCCCAGCATCTTTGGGCATACAGTCAGATCTAAGCTTGCTCACTTAAAACAAAAACACACTGTTCTGGAGGGCTGCATTAGATTACTGTGAACAAACAAACAACAACAACAAAAAACAATAAGAACACTTGATTCACCATAGAGAAATATGTAGCAGTGCATGGTAATTGTATAAAAGAATATTTTACTCTTTCCAAATTCTGCTGCCACAATAGCTGCCTTATTCATGTCAGTGCTTTACTAAAGCGTATAACAGAGAGCGATATAAGATCACTTACTATATAGAAAGGAAGATTATTTTTAAAACCACAAGTCTCATGCGCACCTAAAATGTCTTTTTACAAGATAGACGCCCCAGCAGGATTGTACGCTAATGTATTAAAACAGTTATAAATTAAAACATT
This sequence comes from Bombina bombina, assembly GCF_027579735.1. Taxonomy (NCBI): domain Eukaryota; kingdom Metazoa; phylum Chordata; class Amphibia; order Anura; family Bombinatoridae; genus Bombina; species Bombina bombina. The sequence continues at coordinate 761,062,709 of NC_069501.1, forward strand.
TTAAAAACTCATTCAAACACAAAAATTACATTGTTGTAACAACTAGAAACATGTGTGATGATATAGGTATTAGTATCACCCCTGTATAGTGCCTCCCTGTCATTAGCCCTAACTCACCACAATGAACATTCATGCCTCCACCTTGCAAAAAACACAACCACTACAGTGCAAGACCCCAACTGCCAAGTTAAAGGGACAGTCAACACCAGAATTTTTGTTGTTTAAAAAGAAAGATAATCCCTTTATTACCCATTCCCCAGTTTTGCATATCCAACACAGTTATAATAATACACGTTTTACCTCTGTAATTATCATGTATCTAAGCCTCTGCTGACTGCTCCCTTATTTCAGTTCTTTTGACAGATATGCAGTTTAGCCAATCAGTGCTCACTCCTAGGTCACTTTACGTGCATGAGCTCAATGTTATCTATATGAAAAATGTGAACTAATGCCCTCTAGTGGTCAAAATGTATTCAGATTAGAAGCAGTCTTCAAGGTCTAAGAAATTAGCATATGAACCTCCTAGGTTTAGCTTTCAACTAAGAATACCAAGAGAACAAAGCAAAATTGGTGATAAAAGTAAATTGGGAAGTTGTTTAAAATTGCATGCCCTATTTAAATCATGAAAGTTTTTTTTTGGACTTGACTGTCCCTTTAAAGTAAGCACTTGTAAAGGTAAGAAAAATGTGCTGTGGTAAAGTTAAAAGGAGGTAAAGCAATGTTGTTTCACTCTTTTTTTTGTTTAACCTTTTAAAAATTGTGGAAAATGAAAGATGTCAAGATAAAAATGCTACAATGCTTTGGCAGTAAGATTTCCCTTTTTCTTTGAATACCCCTTCAAAATTAAAAAGAGGAGCATTATTTAACAGTGATACTCTATATTTTTGCTTTTTCTCTTTCATGATGAAGCAGAATCGGATATAAAGGTAGAAACAAATCAGAATTAAATGGGGACTAAAAGTAGGTATATTATAGTATATGCAAAATCCCCCCCCCCCTTTTTTTTCTTCAATAAAAGCTTCCTTGTGATTTTGCACAAGTTATTATTTATTCAAAAAATAGCCCCTACCCTAACCCATGTTACTGCAATATTTCATAATTCTTTTTTAAACCAACCATTCTGCACTCCTTATCTTCAGCCATTTCTGTTAATAGCAACACCAGTAAACTCAAGTAAACAACCAATTATTAAACATAGGAGGATTGCTGAATCCTGACAGCAACAATGTTATGTTCTTGGAATGTGCATTAAGATAGGAACCTACTTTGGGCAGAGTTCCTGGAGGAATTGTCAAGGGAAGGATCAAGGGATGGATGCCCCTTGGGCAGGGAAGGCTCTTTCTTTTAAGGGAAATTAAGTGTGAAAAAAACCCTAGGGTTAAAATTGTATGCTCTATCTGAATCATGAAAGAACTTTTTGGGGTTTCATGTCCCTTTAAAGAACCAGGTAAACAATATAATATAAACAGTGCATAGATAAATATTAGCTTATTACAATTAATCCCTTCACGCCGTAAGGACGTTCTATGTCTTCCTAACAGCACTGGGCTTTAATGCCATTATGATAGCATTGAACATCCTCTTATATATAGGGCGTCCTGCAGCCTCCCCCATTGATGCAATTAAGAATCAGACCAGGGGCGTCCCTAGCAGCATAGGCAGTCCCCCATGATCTTATCCCGTGATTTCATTTTTACAGCAAGTGTTTACATCTGTACTTTGTGCCGATGTTAACATTTTGATGCCAGCACTAAGGGGTTAACCACAGAAAAACCGACAATGTATTTTTAAATAGTTTTATTTTGAAGTTGGTTAATAAATGAGGCCAGTCTTTAACCCTCCTCATGCAGAGGCCCAAGTTTTTACCTTTACACATTGAAAACTTCTGTCATCCCTCAACATGGAATAAAATGACTTATTGGTAGCCTAGAGCAATGTTTAATTCCAGCCATCAGGGCACACTAACAGGCAACATGTGTGCTAGAGCATTTTTTTATTGCACAATTGCTTGAACAGATCTATGTATTTAAAGGGACAGTATACATCAATTTTCATATAACTGCAAGCAATAGACAGTACTATAAAAAAGGGGGGGAAATCCAGTATAAAACCTTTTAAAAAACTTACTTAGAAGCTCACAGTTTAGCACTGTTCAAAAGTTTAAACTGGGACAACCACTGAAATGGGTTGGAAAGCAAAAAGAGCAGACCCCCCCCCCCTCCCATGCATATGAAAAGACCCTTTACACTAACAGGAGCAAGCTGGAGTAGGTAGACAACAGTCTACTTCTAAAACGTTGGGGCTTGGTTATGAGTATGAAAATCAGCACAATGTTATTTAAAAATAAGCAAAACTATACATTTACAAAAAAACAAACAAACCTGTATGGGATATAACACATTTATGCAAAGAAAAATCTAGTGTACAATGTCCCTTTAACACAATATGGTTAAATACAATATTAAAGTCAGATCTCAAATAGAAATGCACTACTAGTCTAGAATTGAATATGGCAGCTTAGCCAATAAGTGGCAACTTCTATGCGTCGCTGCTTTCAGGCATATTAGAAGTGCATTGTTGATGCAGAGCTGAGTTTAACTGTGTGTTTAACCTCTGTGGGGATTAATATTATATTAAAATACCTCTTGCTTGTAAAAATTGGGCTTTTCCCACTCCCCCTAGAAAGAGCAAAATGCTAATTCAATAACTTAGGTTTTCAGAATGCTGCAAATTGCTTAAACCAGATATTTCATATGCGGCATTTGCAGGTACAGATTTCCTTTCTGGCCTTGTGGGACAAGCGTGATTTTTAAACAAAAGCAATAGTTAAAAAAAATAAAAAAATAAAGCAATAGAACAGTATACTGTACATTTTCTCACCTTTAATTTGTTCCCAATGATAGATTTTACCTGCTGCAGAGCATTAAAAAGGTTTAAAAAGAACACCATAAGAATGATGCTTTTTTTATAATAGAAGTCAATAGGAAAGTTGTTTAAAATGGTCTGTTCTATCTGAATCATGAAAGAAGAAAAAAAAATGAGTTTGTATCCTTTTAAATATAGTAGCCAACATATTTTTGAGATGTAAACTGAATATTTAACCTTTATGATTCAGATAGAGCATGACATTTGAGACACTTTTCAGTTAACATATTTTACTACATTTGCTTTGTTCCTTTGGTATCCTTTATTGAACAGCATACCTATGTAGGTTCAGAAGCAGCAATGCACTACTGGGAGCTAGCTGGATAGCACGTGCTGATTGGTGGCTACATTTAGCCATCCAATCAGCAAGCGCTTGCCAGGTCCTGAACCAAAAATGGGCTGGCTCGTATGTTTAGATTCCTGCTTTTTCCAAATAAAGATACCAAGAGAACCAAGTAAATTAGAAAGTTGCTTAAAATAGCATGTTCTATCTGAATCACGAAAGAAAAAAAAAAATTGGGTTCAGTGTCCCTTTAAGTTTAAGCAGTGTCATATGCAAGCAACAGCACAATACAAAAATAACAAATTAGAGCATTTTTAGCAGTTTTATGCACGTTTAAAAATCAGCCAGGAGGCGACTACTTGACATGAATGATACATTTCAACATATATTAGGCACCTGATTTTCCACCCTGATATAATAGTTAAATGGACATTAAACACCTCTTGATTTTGTCTAGAATTGTGCTTATCTGATGTTAGGATGTCAAAAACAAAAATTGCATAACCTGTAAATACTGCAAATAAGATAGCAGATTTAGGCAATTTGCTACATTCTGAAAAGCAAGACTACAGATTTTGCCTTTTGGCCTCTCTATGGTCCTGATATTTTAAAGCTTGCCGGTGTTCTATTGAAAAAAGCTACCTTGTCGAGATTAGCTACCTTGGTGTGTGCATGCTCACAATTACGTAATTACATTCCACAGATGATTCAAAAGAATCTTTAGAACGCAATTATAAGCATGCACACACCGAGGTAGCTAATCTCGACAGCGATGAAAATAAGTCTCCTATTAAAATGGTGATCTCCATGCGCGCATGCGTACGTTAAACTGTTGGTAGCTAATTCCGACAGTGTGCTTTCTAATTCTCTTACCCAGGGTTGTTCAGTCCTCATTTGTGCAAAGGGTCTAATGACATTAAAACTTTTGTTTGCACAGTACATTTGCTCATAGCGCAGAATATTTGACAGTATATTTGTAAAAGTATAACAAAATAAATGTATTGCACAAAGTGGAAAAAAACAAGACTAGTTTAAGTGTTACTTAAAGGTGCAGTAAACACATGGAGTTCTTAGATAAACTGTTTAGCTATGCATAGTACAAGAACTTTGTAACATACTTTTATTTTGGCACCTTTTAATGTAAGTTAGCCCTAAAACTTTTCTAATTCTGTCAAGTGTAAATGCATACTGCAGACTTCACTGGCACGGTTACATATCTTCCCTAGTAAGCTTTAGCAGAGAACTGCAAAAATATAATTTATGCTTACCTGATAAATTCATTTCTCCTGTAGTGTAGTCAGTCCACGGGTCATCCATTACTTATGGGATTATAACTCCTCCCTAACAGGAAGTGCAAGAGGATCACCCAAGCAGAGCTGCTATATAGCTCCTCCCCTCTACGTCATATCCAGTCATTCGACCGAAACCATACGAGAAAGGAGAAACTATAGGGTGCAGTGGTGACTGGAGTTTAATTAAAATTTAGACCTGCCGTAAAAACAGGGCGGGCCGTGGACTGACTACACTACAGGAGAAATGAATTTATCAGGTAAGCATAAATTATATTTTCTCCTGTTAAGTGTAGTCAGTCCACGGGTCATCCATTACTTATGGGATACTAATACCAAAGCTAAAAGTACACGGATGACGGGAGGGACAAGGCAGGATCTTTACACGGAAGGAACCACTGCCTGTAGAACCTTTCTCCCAAAAACAGCCTCCGAAGAAGCAAAAGTGTCAAATTTGTAAAATTTTGAAAAAGTGTGAAGTGAAGACCAAGTTGCAGCCTTGCAAATCTGTTCAACAGAGGCCTCATTCTTAGAGGCCCAAGTGGAAGCCACAGCTCTAGTAGAATGAGCTGTAATACTTTCAGGAGGCTGCTGTCCAGCAGTCTCATAGGCTAAACGTATTATGCTACGAAGCCAAAAAGAGAGAGAGGTAGCCGAAGCTTTCTGACCTCTCCTCTGTCCAGAATAAACGACAAACAGGGAAGAAGTTTGACGAAAATCTTTAGTTGCCTGCAAATAAAATTTCAGGGCACGGACGACGTCCAGATTGTGCAAAAGTCGTTCCTTCTTTGATGGAACAACAATCTCTTGATTGATATTCTTGTTAGTGACTACCTTAGGTAAGAACCCAGGTTTAGTACGCAGAACTACCTTGTCTGAATGAAAAATCAGATAAGGAGAATCACAATGTAAGGCCGATAACTCAGAGACTCTTCGAGCCGAGGAAATAGCCATTAAAAACAGAACTTTCCAAGATAACAGCTTGATATCGATGGAATGAAGGGGTTCAAACGGAACCCCTTGCAGAACGTTAAGAACTAGGTTTAAGCTCCACGGCGGAGCAACAGTCTTAAACACAGGCTTAATCCTAGCCAAAGCCTGACAAAAGGCCTGAACGTCTGGAACTTCTGCCAGACGTTTGTGTAAAAGGATAGACAGAGCTGAAATCTGTCCCTTTAACGAACTAGCAGATAAACCCTTTTCTAAACCCTCTTGTAGAAAAGACAATATCCTAGGAATCCTAACCTTACTCCATGAGTAACTCTTGGATTCGCACCAATATAAATATTTACGCCATATTTTATGGTAAATTTTCCTGGTAACAGGTTTCCTAGCCTGTATTAAGGTATCAATCACTGATTCCGAGAATCCACGCTTTGATAGAATCAAGCGTTCAATCTCCATGCAGTCAGCCTCAGAGAAATTAGATTTGGATGTTTGAAAGGACCCTGAATCAGAAGGTCCTGTCTCAGAGGCAGAGACCATGGTGGACAGGACGACATGTCCACTAGATCTGCATACCAGGTCCTGCGTGGCCACGCAGGCGCTATTAGAATCACCGATGCTCTCTCCTGTTTGATCCTGGCAATCAATCGAGGAAGCATTGGGAAAGGTGGAAACACATAAGCCATGTTGAAGACCCAAGGGGCTGTCAGAGCATCTATCAGCACCGCTCCCGGGTCCCTGGACCTGGATCCGTAACAAGGAAGCTTGGCGTTCTGGCGAGACGCCATGAGATCCAGATCTGGTTTGCCCCAATGATGAAGCAGTTGGGCAAACACCTCCGGATGAAGTTCCCACTCCCCCGGATGAAAAGTCTGGCGACTTAGAAAATCCGCCTCCCAGTTCTCCACGCCTGGGATGTAGATCGCTGACAGGTGGCAAGAGTGATACTCTGCCCAGCGAATTATCTTTGAGACTTCCATCATCGCTAGGGAACTCCTTGTTCCTCCTTGATGGTTGATGTAAGCCACAGTCGTGATGTTGTCCGACTGAAACCCGATGAACCTCAGAGTTGCTAACTGAGGCCAAGCCAGAAGAGCATTGAAAATTGCTCTTAATTCCAGAATGTTTATTGGAAGGAGTCTCTCCTCCTGAGTCCATGATCCCTGAGCCTTCAGGGAATTCCAGACTGCGCCCCAACCTAGAAGGCTGGCGTCTGTTGTTACAATCGTCCAATCTGGCCTGCGGAAGGGCATCCCCTTGGACAGATGTGGCCGAGAAAGCCACCATAGAAGAGAATCTCTGGTCTCTTGATCCAGATTTAGCAGAGGGGACAAATCTGAGTAATCCCCATTCCACTGACTTAGCATGCACAATTGCAGCGGTCTGAGATGCAGGCGCGCAAATGGTACTATGTCCATTGCCGCTACCATTAAGCCGATTACCTCCATGCACTGAGCCACTGATGGGTGTTGAATGGAATGAAGGCCACGGCAGGCATTTAGAAGTTTTGATAACCTGTCCTCCGTCAGGTAAATTTTCATTTCTACAGAATCTATAAGAGTCCCTAGAAAGGGAACTCTTGTGAGTGGCACTAGAGAACTCTTTTCTACGTTCACCTTCCACCCATGCGACCTTAGAAATGCCAGAACTAACTCTGTATGAGACTTGGCAGTTTGAAAGCTTGATGCTTGTATCAGAATGTCGTCTAGGTACGGAGCTACCGCTATGCCTCGCGGTCTTAGTACCGCCAGAAGGGAGCCCAGAACCTTTGTAAAGATTCTTGGAGCCGTAGCTAACCCGAAGGGAAGAGCTACAAACTGGTAATGCCTGTTTAGGAAGGCAAATCTTAGATACCGGTAATGATCCTTGTGAATCGGTATGTGAAGGTAGGCGTCCTTTAAATCCACTGTGGTCATGTACTGACCCTCTTGGATCATGGGTAAGATGGTTCGAATAGTTTCCATTTTGAACGATGGAACTCTTAGGAATTTGTTTAGGATCTTTAAGTCCAAGATTGGTCTGAAGGTTCCCTCTTTTTTGGGGACCACAAACAGATTTGAATAGAATCCTTGCCCGTGTTCCGACCGCGGAACTGGGTGGATCACTCCCATTAGTAAGAGGTCTTGTACACATCGTAGAAACGCCTCTTTCTTTATCTGGTTTGCTGATAACCTTGAAAGATGAAATCTCCCTTGTGGAGGAGAAGCTTTGAAATCCAGAAGATATCCCTGAGATATGATTTCCAACGCCCAGGGATCCTGGACATCTCTTGCCCAAGCCTGGGCAAAGAGAGAAAGTCTGCCCCCCACTATATCCGTTTCCGGATCGGGGGCCCTCACTTCATGCTGTCTTAGGGGCAGCAGCAGGTTTTCTGGCCTGCTTGCCCTTGTTCCATGACTGGTTAGGTTTCCAGCCCTGTCTGAAGCGAGCAACAGTTCCTTCCTGTCTTGGAGCAGAGGAAGTTGATGCTGCTCCTGCCTTGAAATTACGAAAGGCACGAAAATTAGACTGTTTAGCCTTTGGTTTGGCCCTGTCTTGAGGCAGGGCATGGCCCTTACCTCCAGTAATGTCAGCGATAATTTCTTTCAAGCCGGGCCCGAATAATGTCTGCCCTTTGAAAGGAATATTAAGTAATTTAGATTTAGAAGTCACATCAGCTGACCAGGATTTAAGCCACAGCGCTCTGCGCGCTTGAATGGCGAATCCGGAGTTCTTAGCCGTAAGTTTGGTTAAGTGTACTACGGCATCAGAAATAAATGAATTAGCTAGCTTAAGGGCTTTAAGCTTGTTTATAATCTCATCCAATGGAGCTGTGCTAAGAGTCTCTTCCAGAGACTCAAACCAGAATGCCGCCGCCGCAGCAGTGACAGGCGCGATGCATGCAAGGGGTTGTAATATAAAACCTTGCTGAACAAACATTTTCTTAACCCCTTAACGACTGAGGACGTGCAGGGTACGTCCTCAGAAAAAAGGCAGTTAATGCCTGAGAACGTACCCTGCACGTCCTCAGTCTGGAAAGCAGCTGGAAGCGATCCTGCTCGCTTCCAGCTGCTTTCCGGTTATTGCAGTGATGCCTCGACATCGAGGCATCCTGCAATAACACTTTCTGGCCATCCGATGCAGAGAGAGCCACTCTGTGGCCCTCTCTGCACCGGACATCGATGGCCGGTATCGTTGGTGGGTGGGAGCCGACTTGGGAGGCGGGTGGGCGGCCATCGGTGTGATCTGGAAGGTGGAGGGGGGCGGGATCGGGGGCGGAGCCTTCGGGGGCGCGCACGGGCGCGCGCGCGTGCACGGTGGGTGGCGGGCGGGCGCGTGCACGGGGCGGGAGCGGGTGGGAACCGCTACACTACAGAAAAAAAGTAAAGAGTAAGTGTATTAAAAAAATGAAATAAACATTTTAAAAATAAAGCATTTAAGCGATCTGGAAGGGGTGGGGGGTTGGTATTGGGGGGGGGGGGGGAAGCTACACTACAGAAAAAGGAAATTTTTTAAATAAAAACACATATTTTCACTAAAATGGGTACTGGCAGACAGCTGCCAGTACCCAAGATGGCGCACATTAAGTCAGAGGGGGAGGGTTAGAGAGCTGTTGGGTGGGGGATCAGTGAGGTTGGGGGCTAAGGGGGATCCTACACAGAAGCATATGTAAATATGCTAAAACAAAATGCACAAAAATGCACAAATTTTCCTTTTATTTTAGTACTGGCAGAGTTTCTGCCAGTACTTAAGATGGCGGGGACATTTGTGGGGTAGGGGAGGGAAGAGAGATGTTTGGGAGGGATCAGGGGGTCTGATGTTTCAGGTGGGAGGCTGATCTCTACACTAAAGCTAAAATTAACCCTGCAAGCTCCCTACAAGCTACCTAATTAACCCCTTCACTGCTAGCCATAATACACGTGTGATGCGCAGCGCCATTTAGCAGCATTCTAATTACCAAAAAGCAACGCCAAAGTCATATATGTCTGCTATTTCTGAACAAAGGGGATCCCAGAGAAGCATTTACAACCATTTGTGCCATAATTGCACAAGCTGTTTGTAAATGATTTCAGTGACAAACCTAAAATTGTGAAAAATGTAATGTTTTTTTTTAATTTGATCGCATTTGGCGGTGAAATGGTGGCATGAAATATACCAAAATGGGCCTAGATCAATACTTGGGGTTGTCTACTACACTACACTAAAGCTAAAAATACCCCAAAAAGCTCCTTACATGCTCCCTAATTAACCCCTTCACTGCTGGGCATAATACACGTGTGGTGCGCAGTGGCATTTAGCGGCCTTCTAATTACCAAAAAGCAATGCCAAAGCCATACATGTCTGCTATTTCTGAACAAAGGGGATCCCAGAGAAGAATTTACAACCATTTATGCCATAATTGCACAAGCAGTTTGTAAATAATTTCAGTGAGAAACTGAAAGTTTGTGAAAAAATTTGTGAAAAAGTGAACAATTTTTTGTATTTGATCGCATTTGGCGGTGAAATGGTGGCATGAAATATACCAAAATGGGCCTAGATCAATACTTTGGGATGTCTTCTAAAAAAAATATATATATGTCAATGGATATTCAGGGATTCCTGAAAGATATCAGTGTCCCAATGTAACTAGCGCTAATTTTGAAAAAAATATGTTTTGAAAATAGCAAAGTGCTACTTGTATTTATGGCCCTATAAGTTACAAAAAAAGCAAAGAACATGTAAACATTGGGTATTTCTAAACTCAGGACAAAATTTAGAAACTATTTAGCATGGGTGTTTTTTGGTGGTTGTAGATATGTAACAGATTTTGGGGTTCAAAGTTAGAAAAAGTGTGTTTTTTTCCATTTTTCCTCATATTTTATAATTTTTTTGATAGTAAATGATAAGATATGATGAAAATAATGGTATTTTTAGAAAGTCCATTTAATGGCGAGAAAAACGGTATATAATATGTGTGGGTACAGTAAATGAGTAAGAGGAAAATTTCAGCTAAACACAAACACTGCAGAAATGTAAAAATAGCCTTGGTCCCAAACGGACAGAAAATGGAAAAGTGCTCTGGTCACTAAGGGGTTAAGGTAACCCTCTAACTTTTTATCCATTGGATCTGAAAAAGCACAGCTATCCTCCACCGGGATAGTGGTGCGCTTAGCCAAAGTAGAAACTGCTCCCTCCACCTTAGGGACCGTCTGCCATAGGTCCCGTGTGGCGGCGTCTATTGGAAACATTTTTCTAAATATAGGAGGGGGTGAAAAGGGCACACCGGGTCTATCCCACTCCTTGTTAACAATTTTTGTAAGCCTTTTAGGTATAGGAAAAACATCAGTACACGTCGGTACCGCAAAATATTTATCCAGCCTACATACTTTCTCTGGAATTGCAACCGTGTTACAATCATTCAGAGCCGCTAATACCTCCCCTAGTAATACACGGAGGTTCTCAATCTTAAATTTAAAATCTCTGAATCCAGTTTACTTGGATCAGATCCGTCACCCACAGAATGAAGCTCTCCGTCCTCATGTTCTGCAAATTGTGACGCAGTATCAGACATGGCTCTACTATTATCAGCGCACTCTGTTCTTACCCCAGAGTGATCGCGTTTACCTCTTAATTCTGGCAATTTAGATAGTACTTCAGTCATAACATTAGCCATGTCTTGCAAAGTGATTTGTAAGGGCCGCCCTGATGTACTTGGCGCCACAATATCACGCACCTCCTGAGCGGGAGGCGAAGGTACTGACACGTGAGGAGAGTTAGTCGGCATAACTTCCCCCTCGTTGTCTGGTGATATTTTCTTAACATATAAAGTTTTACTTTTATTCAAAGTAGCATCTATACATTGAGTGCACAAATTTCTATTGGGCTCCACATTGGCCTTTAAACATAGTGAACAAACAGATTCATCTGTGTCAGACATGTTTAAACATACTAGCAATAAAACTAGCAAGCTTGGAAAAAAACTTTTAAATAAATTTACAAGCTATATAAAAAACGCTACCGCGCCTTTAAGAAAACATAAAAATGTGACACATTTGAATTAACAATGAACCAAATATGTTAAAACAACCATTTTTTAACAGAAAATGTATAAAGTTAGCAGAGGATTGCACCCACCAGCAAAAGGATGATTAACCCCTTAATACCCAAAACGGATAACAGTTGAAATAATAAACGTTTTTATCACAGTCAAACACACTGTCACAGGTCTGCTGTGACTGATTACCTCCCTCAAAACTAGTTTTGGAGACCCCTGGGCTCTGTATAGACGTCCTGGATCATGGAGGAAGAAATAGGAAGACTGTGACTAAATTTTTACTGCGCAATAAAGCGCTAAAATAGGCCCCTCCCACTCATATTACAATAGTGGGGAAGCTCTGTAAACTGTTTTAATGCAGAAAAAACAACAGCCATGTGGTAAAAATCATGCCCATAAAGTTTTATCACCAAGTACCTCAGAAAAAACGATTAACATGCCAGTAAACGTTTTAAAATTGAAAATTATGAAGTGTTATTAATAAACCTGCTGCTAGTCGCTTTCACTGCAGTGTAGGTTCAAATATTACTTTAATATTGACAGTATTTTCTTAGTGAAATTCCATTCCCCAGAAATACCTCAGAGTATACATACATACATACATATCAGCCTGATACCAGTCGCTACTACTGCATTTAAGGCTGCACTTACATTACATCGGTATTAGCAGTATTTTCTCAGTCAATTCCATTCCTTAGAAAATAATCTACTGCACATACCTCCTTGCAGGTGGGCCCTGCATGCTATCCCCTGTTCTGAAGTTACCTCACTCCTCAGAATGGCCGAGAACAGCAAGTGGATCTTAGTTACGACCGCTAAGATCATAGAAAAACTCAAGCAGATTCTTCTTCTAATGCTGCTTGAGAACAAACAACACACTCCGGTGCCGTTTAAAATAACAAACTTTTGATTGAAGAATAAAAACTAAGTTTAACACACCACAGTCCTCTCACACGTCCTATCTTTTAGTTAGGTGCAAGAGAATGACTGGATATGACGTAGAGGGGAGGAGCTATATAGCAGCTCTGCTTGGGTGATCCTCTTGCACTTCCTGTTAGGGAGGAGTTATAATCCCATAAGTAATGGATGATATGTACAACGATTAGTACAGCAACTCAGGAGTGCAGTGCTCGTGAAGACAGGGTCCTGCCAAATCTCCCCAATTCCAATAGTGAATATATAAATGTCCACAGCACTGTATCATTCAAAATATTTTATTCTCTGTACATAACAGGTACTCAAACAGCGACGTTTCGAGTGTTGCCACTCTTACTCATGCTAGTTACAAACTATCAATTACAACAATTTAAAACCCTCAGTTTGGCGCCAACCACTCTTCAGGTGGATCTGCTGCCCTCTTCTGTTCATTTTTAATAATACATAAAAACATTTCTAATTACATGATACTATGTAACAAAAATTTAAATAAAGTGTTTGCTTACATTAAAGTTATTTCTTTTACTCTTTGCATCTCAGATAGATCATATTTTAGCAGGATCACATTTTAATTTTATTTTTATACAATAAAGTTGTTCAACTAATTTCACACTTGGTTATATTTTAAACCATACTTATCCAAGATTATACTTTAAACAGTGTTATACTAGACAGTAAATAATTATACTATTTGAGAAGAGTTACACTATCCTAGGTGAAGATTATGGATGTCATTATACATTCACTGAAAAAGTAGTTTTGCAGAAAAATAGTTTTACAGAAAAATAGACCAATCAAAGTCCCTATTGAGCCCATTAGGTTCCATACTACCCAATTCAAAGATCCAAAACATTTCTTTTTGTTTTAGTATCTTTTCTCTATCACCTCCATTTCTCTGTGGACCCACACTATCGATCACTTGCCACCTTAATTGGCTTATCTGGTGGCCACATTTTAGGAAGTGATGGGACACAGGGGCTTCAGTATTCTTACACCTTATGTTTGAGCGATGCTGACATATCCTGTCTCTGATCATACAGGTAGTCTCCCCTATGTAGATCAGAGAACAGGAACATTTTATGAGATAGATTACATATTTAGAATCACAGGTATAGTAATCTCTTATCTCATATTTTTTCCCATTTCTTGGGTGATAGAAATATTTACCTTTTATAATAGAGTGACAACTCATACAGCCCAGGCATGGGAAAGAACCTCTACTTTTATTACCAATAAATGCCTGTCTCTCACGCTTCTTAGAGCCAACGTCTGTATGTGTTAGTTGATCTCTCAGATTTCTTACTCTTTTAAAAGCCATTAATGGTGGATTTTTAAATATTTCTATACCTTTATTGCATTCGCTCAAAACATGCCAATGTCTATTTATAATTCGTTTTACATCCTCACTTGCAGGACTATATTGGGTAACCAAAACCAATTTATCTCCTTTTTTACTTTTAACCACACTTTGTTCCTTAGACCTTACTTTATCTATGTGTTTAGCAACAATTTCCTTAGGATATCCCCTATCTAGGAATTTTTGCTGCATCTCTCTAAGTCTGATTTCTTTAGTGTCTGGATTGGTGACTATTCTGTCTACTCTTAATAGTTGACTCTTGGGTAATGAGTTAAGTAACCCTTTAGGATGGAAACTTCTGTAATCTAATAGTGTGTTCCTGTCTGTCTCCTTACTATAAATATCAAAGGTTAGCTTTCTTCCTTCCTTAATTACTCTAGTATCTAGAAAGGTCACTGTCTCTTCACTCCACTCTGCTGTGAACTCTAGACCAGGGACTGCCCCATTAATTTCTTTCACAAATTCCAACAGGGACTCAACGCTGCCCCACCATATGCCATCCTAAAGGGTTACTTAACTCATTACCAAAGAGTCAACTATTAAGAGTAGACAGAATAGTCACCAATCCAGACACTAAAGAAATGTTTTGAGCGAATGCAATAAAGGTATAGAAATATTTAAAAATCCACCATTAATGGCTTTTAAAAGAGTAAGAAATCTGAGAGATCAACTAACACATACAGACGTTGGCTCTAAGAAGCGTGAGAGACAGGCATTTATTGGTAATAAAAGTAGAGGTTCTTTCCCATGCCTGGGCTGTATGAGTTGTCACTCTATTATAAAAGGTAAATATTTCTATCACCCAAGAAATGGGAAAAAATATGAGATAAGAGATTACTATACCTGTGATTCTAAATATGTAATCTATCTCATAAAATGTTCCTGTTCTCTGATCTACATAGGGGAGACTACCCGTATGATCAGAGACAGGATATGTCAGCATCGCTCAAACATAAGGTGTAAGAATACTGAAGCCCCTGTGTCCCATCACTTCCTAAAATGTGGCCACCAGATAAGCCAATTAAGGTGGCAAGTGATCGATAGTGTGGGTCCACAGAGAAATGGAGGTGATAGAGAAAAGATACTAAAACAAAAAGAAATGTTTTGGATCTTTGAATTGGGTAGTATGGAACCTAATGGGCTCAATAGGGACTTTGATTGGTCTATTTTTCTGTAAAACTATTTTTCTGCAAAACTACTTTTTCAGTGAATGTATAATGACATCCATAATCTTCACCTAGGATAGTGTAACTCTTCTCAAATAGTATAATTATTTACTGTCTAGTATAACACTGTTTAAAGTATAATCTTGGATAAGTATGGTTTAAAATATAACCAAGTGTGAAATTAGTTGAACAACTTTATTGTATAAAAATAAAATTAAAATGTGATCCTGCTAAAATATGATCTATCTGAGATGCAAAGAGTAAAAGAAATAACTTTAATGTAAGCAAACACTTTATTTAAATTTTTGTTACATAGTATCATGTAATTAGAAATGTTTTTATGTATTATTAAAAATGAACAGAAGAGGGCAGCAGATCCACCTGAAGAGTGGTTGGCGCCAAACTGAGGGTTTTAAATTGTTGTAATTGATAGTTTGTAACTAGCATGAGTAAGAGTGGCAACACTCGAAACGTCGCTGTTTGAGTACCTGTTATGTACAGAGAATAAAATATTTTGAATGATACAGTGCTGTGGACATTTATATATTCACTATAAGTAATGGATGACCCGTGGACTGACTACACTTAACAGGAGAAACAATGCACTTAATACTAAAATAATGATTGAGGCAAACTTTGTTGTCTACAGGCTCAAGCCAGGATTGGCAAAGAAGAAGTTAACCCCCCCCCAAAAAAAAATAGATAGACTTGGCTGATATGTTTTTACACTGGACAGCCACAACTTAAAAACCACTGACAGGTGAAGTGAATAACATTGATTATATAGTCACAAGGGCACCTGTCAAGAGGTGGGCTATATTAGGCAGCAAGTGAACAGTCAGTTCTTGAATTTCATGTGTTGGAAGCAGGAATAATGGACAAGTGAAAAGATCTGAGTGACTTTGAAAAGGGCCAAATAGTGATGGCTAGACGACTGGGTCAGAACATCTCCAGAACGGCAAGTCTTGTGGGGTGTTCCCGGTATGTGATGGTTAGTACCTACCAAAAGTGATGTAAGGAAGGACAACCGGGAAATTGGCGTCAGGATCATAGGCGCCCAAGGCTCATTGATGCACGTGGGGAGCGAAGGCTAGTCCGTCTTATTCAATCACACAGAAGAGCTACTGAAGCTGAAATAATTAATGCTGGTCATGATAGAATTTGTCAGAACACACAAGGCATTGCAGTAAGCTGTGTATGGGGCTGCATAGCCGCAGACCGGTCAGAGTGCCCATGATGACTCCTGTCCACTGCCAAAAGTGCCTTCAATGGGGACATGAGTGTCAGAACTGGACCATGGAGCAATGGAAGAATGTCTAGGTGCTAGATACCACAGGACACGTTCCAAGGTCTTGTGGAGTCCATGCCTCAATGCATCAGAGCTGTTTTGATGGCACGAGGGGGACCTACATTATATTAGGCAGGTGGTTTTAATGTTGTAATAAATTATGACACTTAGGGAAGTCTCCCTAAGTGTGATGCGGGAATCCAGACATGGACCCGTTGCTCGGTGTGCTTAGGAAGGATATGGCTGCACCTCACTGACGAGGCCCACACTAGGCCGAAACGTACGTCTGGGGTTTTGCGGTTTCTCTCGTTCAGAGAGGGATTGCCTGGTATTTCGGGGCTGGACTGTACTGTGAAGTCAGGATCAGAATGATATGCTTCAGGAAAGTTCTTCTCTGTGAAAGGCACATGTTGAGCAAAAAAAAAAGGTTTACATACAACATGTAATTCTTACTCCAGTCCAACTGTGTAACTACCATAAGGTGCACCATCAAAAAAAACTAATTATAGGAACATTTATTTTCTTTGTCAACTCTAAAAGATGACATCTTAAAGTATTACATTTTATATGTTCCAGAGCTAAGAAAAACAAAAACAAAACAAGTTAAGTTAGAGGGATGTCATGTCACTATCACCAGTAAAGATGTTGGAGTTGTCCTTACCAGCCAATAAGAGTCTATCCGAACTCACCAGTTGTGCAGACAGACATGAACTTCCTGCTAGTTTCAAAAACAGAATTTATGCTTACCTGATAAATTACTTTCTCTTGCGGTGTATCCAGTCCACGGATTCATCCTTTACTTGTGGGATATTCTCATTCCCTACAGGAAGTAGCAAAGAGAGCACACAGCAAAGCTGTCCATATAGCTCCCCCTCTAGCTCCACCCCCCAGTCATTCGACCAAAGGTTAGGAAGAAAAAGGAGAAACCATAGGGTGCAGTGGTGACTGTAGTTTAAACAAAAAATTTTTTACCTGACTTAAATGCCAGGGCGGGCCGTGGACTGGATACACCGCAAGAGAAAGTAATTTATCAGATAAGCATAAATTCTGTTTTCTCTTGCAAGGTGTATCCAGTCCACGGATTCATCCTTTACTTGTGGGATACCAATACCAAAGCTTTAGGACATGGATGAAGGGAGGGAACAAGACAGGTACCTTAAACGGAAGGCACCACTGCTTGCAAAACCTTTCTCCCAAAAATAGCCTCCGAAGAAGCAAAAGTATCGAATTTGTAAAATTTGGCAAAAGTATGCAGTGAAGACCAAGTCGCTGCCTTACAAATCTGTTCAACAGAAGCCTCATTTTTGAAAGCCCATGTGGAAGCGACTGCTCTGGTAGAATGAACAGTAATTCTTTCAGGAGGCTGCTGGCCAGCAGTCTCATAGGCCAAACGGATGATGCTTTTCAGCCAAAAGGAAAGAGAGGTAGCAGTCGCTTTCTGACCTCTCCTCTTATCAGAATAGATAACAAACAAGGAAGATGTTTGTCTGAAATCCTTAGTTGCTTGTAAATAGAAGTTTAAAGCACGAACTACATCAAGATTGTGTAATAGACGTTCCTTCTTCGAAGATGGATTAGGACACAGAGAAGGAACAACTATTTCCTGGTTAATATTCTTGTTAGAAACAACTTTAGGAAGAAAACCAGGCTTGGTACGCAAAACTACCTTATCTGCGTGGAACACCAGGTAAGGTGAATCACACTGTAAGGCAGATAATTCTGAAACTCTTCGAGCAGAAGAGATAGCTATCAAAAACAAAACTTTCCAAGATAACAACTTAATGTCTATGGAATGTAAAGGTTCAAACGGAACCCCTTGAAAAACTGAAAGAACTAGATTCAAACTCCATGGCGGAGCCACAGGTTTATAGACAGGCTTGATTCTGACTAAAGGTTGTGACACACTGCAAGCAGAGCGACGCGCAGCGTGTAGATGCAACTGTGCGCGCTCAGTGTGTCTTGCCTTTTCATCTCTGAGCACTCTGCTGCGTCAGGTCGCGTAGCTAAACGCTCAGAGATGAAATATTTGAACTTCAGAAGCGATGCAACGCGGAGCAAAGCAGCTGCTTTGCCTCGCACCGCATCGCTTGCAGTGTGTCTGCCAGACGCTTGTGTAACAGGATAGACAAAAGCAGATATTTGTCCTTTTAAGGAACTAGCTGACAATCCTTTCTCCAGTCCTTCTTGGAGAAAAGACAATATCCTGGGAATCCTAATCTTACTCCATGAGTAACCCTTGGATTCACACCAACAAGATATTTCCGCCATATCTTATGGTAGATTTTCCTGGTGACAGGCTTTCTAGCCTGAATCAGAGTATCTATAACTGACTCAGAGAACCCACGCTTTGATAGAATTAAGCGTTCAATCTCCAAGCAGTCAGACGTAGAGAAACTAAATTTGGATGCTTGAACGGACCCTGTATTAGAAGATCCTGCCTCATTGGCAGTGTCCATGGTGGGACAGATGACATGTCCACTAGGTCTGCATACCAAGTCCTGCGTGGCCACGCAGGCGCTATCAGAATCACCGAAGCCTTCTCCTGCTTGATTCTGGCAACCAGACGTGGGAGGAGAGGAAACGGTGGAAAAACATAAGCCAGATTGAAGGACCAAGGCGCTGCTAGAGCATCTATCAATACCGCCTTGGGATCCCGGGACCTGGACCCGTAGAGAGGAAGTTTGGTGTTCTGACGGGACGCCATCAGATCCAACTCTGGGGTGCCCCATAGCTGAGTCAGCTGGGCAAATACCTCCGGGTGGAGTTCCCACTCCCCCGGGTGAAAAGTCTGACGACTTAGAAAATCCGCCTCCCAGTTGTCTACTCCTGGGATGTGAATTGCTGAGAGATGGCAGGAGTGATCCTCCACCCACCTGATTATTTTGGTTACTTCCGTCATCGCTAGGGAACTCTTTGTTTCCCCCTGATGATTGACGTAAGCTACAGTCGTGATGTTGTCCGACTGAAATTTGATGAATTCGGCCGCCGCTAGTTGAGGCCATGCCTGAAGAGCGTTGAATATCGCCCTCAGCTCCAGAATGTTTATCGGGAGAAGAGTTTCTTCCCGAGACCATAAGCCCTGAGCTTTCAGGGAGTCCCAGACCGCACCCCAGCCTAACAGACTGGCGTCGGTCGTTACGATGATCCACTCTGGCCTGCGGAAACATATTCCTTGAGACAGGTGATCCTGAGACAACCACCAGAGAAGAGAATCTCTGGTCTCCTGGTCCAACTGAATTTGAGGAGACAAATCTGCATAATACCCATTCCACTGTTTGAGCATTGCCCATTGCCACAACCATTAGTCCGATTGTCTCCATGCACTGAGCCACAGATGGCCGAGGAATGGAATAAAGAGCTCGGCAAGTAGTTAAGAGTTTTCGCTTTCTGACCTCCGTCAGAAATATTTTCATTTCTACCGAGTCTATCAGGGTTCCTAGGAATGGAACTCTTGTGAGGGGGGAGAGAGAACTCTTTTTGATGTTCACCTTCCACCCGTGAGACCTCAGAAAGGCCAATACAATCTCCGTGTGAGACTTGGTTCTTTGGAAAGTTGACGCCTGAATTAAGATGTCGTCTAGGTAAGGCGCCACTGCGAGGGACCCTAGCACCTTTGTGAAAATTCTGGGAGCAGTGGCCAACCCGAAAGGAAGAGCCACAAACTGAAAATGCTTGTCCAGAAAGGTGAACCTGAGAAACTGGTGATGATCTTTGTGGATAGGAATGTGCAGATATGCATCCTTTAGATCCACGGTAGTCATATATTGACCCTCCTGGATGATTGGCAAGATTGTCCGAATTGTCTCCATCTTGAATGATGGGACTCTGAGGAATTTGTTTAGAATTTTGAGATCCAGGATTGGTCTGAAAGTTCCTTCTTTTTTGGGAACCACAAACAGGTTTGAGTAAAACCCCAGTTCTTGTTCTGCAATTGGAACTGGGTGGATCACTCCCATTGTATGTAGATCTTCTACACAGCGTAAAAACGCCTCTTTCTTTGTCTGATCTGTAGACAGACGAGAAATGTGGAACCTTCCCCTTGGAGGAGAGTCCTTGAATTCTAGAAGGTATCCCTGGGCTACAATCTCTAATGCCCAAGGATCGTGTACATCTCTTGCCCAGGCCTGAGCGAAGAGAGAGAGAGTCTGCCCCCTACTAGATCCGGTCCCGGATCGGGGGCTACCCCTTCATGCTGTCTTGGTGGCAGCTGCAGGCTTTTTGGCCTGTTTACCCTTATTCCATCCCTGGTAAGGTTTCCAGTTTGCCTTGGGCTGTGAAGAGTTACCCTCTTGCTTTGCAGCCGGAGAGGATGAAGCGGGGCCGTTCCTGAAATTGCGAAAGGAGCGAAAATTTGCTTTGTTCTTTGTTTTAAAGGCTTTGTCCTGAGGGAGAGCATGGCCTTTCCCCCCGGTGATATCTGAAATACTCTCTTTCAATTCAGGCCCGAATAGGGTCTTCCCTTTGAAAGGAATGTTCAAAAGCTTGGATTTAGACGACACATCGGCCCGACCAGGACTTTAGCCATAGCGCCCTGCGCGCCAAAATGGCGAAACCTGAATTTTTCGCCGCTAACTTAGCTATTTGGAAAGCGGCGTCCGTGATAAAAGAATTAGCTAGCTTTAGAGCCTTAATTCTATCCATAATTTCCTCATATGAGGTCTCCGTCTGGAGCGAGTCTTCCAGCGCCTCAAACCAGAAAGCAGCTGCAGTAGTTACAGGAATAATACAGGCAATAGGTTGGAGAAGAAAACCTTGTTGAACAAAAATTTTCTTAAGTAAACCCTCTAATTTTTTTATCCATAGGGTATTTAAAAGCACAACTGTCTTCAATTGGTATGGTTGTGCGTTTAGCTAGTGTAGAAACAGCCCCCTCCACCTTAGGGACAGTCTGCCACGAGTCCCGCATGGGGTCAGATATGGGGAACATTTTCTTAAAAACAGGAGGGGGGACAAAAGGGACACCTGGCCTATCCCACTCCCTAGTAACGATATCTGCAATCCTCTTAGGGACCAGAAACGCATCCGTGTAAACAGGGACCTCTAGGTACTCTTCCATTTTACACAATTTCTCTGGGATCACCAAAGGGTCACAGTCATCCAGAGTAGCTAATACCTTCCTAAGTAAAACACGGAGGTAAAAGCCAATGTATCTGAATCTGTCTGGGGAGGAACCCTTCCTGAATCAGAGACTTCTCCCTCAGACATCAAATCCCTCTCTCCCACTTCAGAGCGTTGTGAAGGTATATCGGATACGGCTACCAAAGCGTCAGAATGCTCATAATCTGTTCTTAAAACGGAGCTATCACGCATTGCAGGTAACACGGGCAGTTTAGATAAGAAGGCTGTAAGAGAATTATCCATGACTGCCGCTAAGTCTTGTAATGTAAAAGGGTTAGACGCACTAGAGGTACTAGGCGTCGCTTGCGCGGGCGTAACTGGTTGTGACACTTGGGGAGAGGCAGACGGGCTACCCTCGTTACCTTCAGTCTGAGAATCATCTTGGGCCACATTCTTAAGTGCAACAATATGATCTTTAAAGTGTATAGACATATCAGTACAAGTGGAACACATTCTGAGAGGGGGTTCCACCATGGCATCTAAACACATTGAACAAGGATTTTCCTTAGTGTCAGACATGTTTAACAGACTAGTAGAGTACACAAACAGGCTTGGAAATCACTTTAATCAAATAAAAAACACAATTTGAAAAAAACGTTACTGTGCCTTTAAGAGATGAAAAGAGCACACAATTTTACAAAACAGTGAAAAATGCAGCAATCTTTCTGAAATTTTCACAGTATGTAGCTATAGCCTTAATAAGAATGCACCCCAAGTTTCAAAACGATTAACCCCTTAATGCCCAAACCGGATCAGCCTAAAGCCAACACCTGGTTAAATCACTACAGCACCTTGCCACAGCCTTGCTGTGGCCCTACCTGCCCTTAGGGATCAGATTTGGGGGAATATAGCTTCTTTTAGGCCCTCAAACATCAGCAGGACCCTCCATGTGAAACAGCATGAACTTATCTGCAATTCTAAGTGTGCATCTGAGGAGCGAAATTAGGCCCCTCCCACTCTACTCCGGAGCTGAGGCCTAGAAAATCACTCCTAAGTGACTAAAAAACAGCCATGTGGTAATAACCCCAGAAAAAAACCCAAAAGGGCTTTCAAAGTGTCATGCAAAACGATTTTTCCTTAGCCAAACAATCGATTGCCCTGAATAAGTGTCAACCAGTATATTAGCCCTATTATGTAAGCATTCAATTCCTTACTAAGTCTGTGAACATAGCTTACCCTCCCCTCATGGGGATATTGTCAGTCCTTCTAGCATTATCTCAGTCTTGTCTAGAAATAAATGACTGAACATACCTTATTGCAGATCACCCTGCAAACTGTTCCCCCCAACTGAAGTTTTCTGGTACTCCTCAGTCCTGTGTGGGAACAGCAGTGGATTTTAGTTACAACATGCTAAAATAATTTTCCTCTCAGCAGAAATCTTCATCACTTTTCTGCTAGAGAGTAAATAGTACAAACCGGTACCATTTAAAATAACAAACTTTTGATTGAAGATAATAAAACTACAATTCTAACACCACATTCACTTTACACTCCCGAGAGAGACCCTACTGCTTAGAGGCAGCAAAGAGAATGACTGGGCGGTGGAGCTAGAGGGGGAGCTATATGCACTCTCTTTGCTACTTCCTGTAGGGAATGAGAATATCCCACAAGTAAAGGATGAATCCGTGGACTGGATACACCTTGCAAGAGAAATAAAAATAAACTACTTCAACATATATATATATATATATATATATATATATATATATATATATATATATATATATATATATATATATATATATATTGAATTTAATGTTCTTTTAACAGAAAACAAGGACTTATTAAACACTTTCATTACTTAAAGTGACACAAAACACCTTGTAATAGAAAATGTTGAAATATGGAAAGTAAAAAGAAATTGGCAATTGGAAGTGTGCACTGCAGATTTCACAAGCCTAACCATGCTACATATATGTCCCTATTTGGCCTCAGATTAGAATTGCACAATACAGTTTTGCCTTGGTTTTTTAACAACAGACAGCGGCAAGTCATTCCTACCCAACTCCAGTAACAAGTCTGGACTGGCTTCTCCATATAAGTGGTGGGTGGAGTTGCCACTGAAAAGCAGCTGCAGCAAACAAGGTGTTGATCAGTTCTGAAATGTTCCCATTCTACCGGTATGTTCATTAATTGCAAGGCAACAGAAAAGTCTAATAAGCACCTGGTGTTTACTGTCTGTAGGAATATAAAATCAGGTATGTTTACTGCCAGGTACATGGGGTTCTGAAAAAATGTTAAACAAGTATTTATTTCTTCATCTTGTAAGTGTAGCGGGAACGGGAAATGCCTCATGCTGCAGAGAAGACTGTCAAGAGGAAGCAGACGGTGAAGAAGTGGGGGATGCTAGGAATGAGGAGGATGGCACTGACCTTTTAAGCCACTTAACTTTATTTTTGGCTTCAATAACTGGTAGCACGGAGAAAACTGAAATTAACCCATTGTCTGCCAGAAATAATTTCTATGCACTGCTAAGCAAAGCACTGGAGCCCTCTCTGGCAGAGTAAGAGGTTAAATATTGCCTGTAAAAGACTGAGAAATTGTATTCAGTATAAAAAAAATATATCATTTGCTCAAAACTTCAATATGGCGTCTTGCACACATTAGAGCTTCTAAAATGTTATTTTAGCATTGTGGCTTTAGCTATCTATAAACATGCTCCTAATTAACTTCATTTACTGATTCAAAATGATGTGAGCTCTCCTGAAGTTTCTTTTTACTTATTTGTCTGTCCTGCAATAACCAAGGGATGTAATATTCATTAATGGGGGAGAGGAGAAAACAGAAAAAAATAAAAGGTTAGTAAACGCCTTGAGATTGTAATATAAAATATGTAGTAATGCAAAGTAAAACAACTTTGTAATGTGTCTATTTATTTTGCGCCTTTTCATGAAATTTGTTCAGTTCTGAGGGCTAACGCTACTACATTTATCTTAAAGGGACATGAAACCCAAAAATGTTCTTTCATGATTCAGATAGAGAACACAATTGTAAACAACTTTTCATTTTACTTCTATTATTTAATTTGCTTCCTTCTCTTGGTATCCTTTGCTGAAAGGTTTATCTAGGCAAGCTCAGGAGCAGCAAACCACCTAGGTTCTATCTGCTGATTGGTCGCTGCATATATATATATATATATATACTGATTTTCATTGGCTCACCCATGTGTTCAGTTAGAAACCGGTAGTGAATTGCTGCTCCTTCAACAAATGATACCAAGAGAATAAAACAAATTAGATAATAGAAGTAAATTAGAAAGTTGTTTCAAATTGTATTCTCTTTCTGAATCATTAAATCATTTTTTTGGGTTCCATGTACCTTTAAACTGGCGTTAGTGGAAGTGATCAGATTAGGATCTGCAAAGCAATTCAGGTTTGCTAACATAATGACAGTGGCTAGTCTTGTGTACTCCAATAACAAGTCTGGATTGGCTCCTTCAAATAACGGAAGTGCGGGGGGGGGGGGGGGGTCAAGTTTAGCTACTGAAAAATAGCAGCAGAAAACTGTGTACATTTTTTGTTAATGTCAACATTTGGTTCATGTTATTCCCTAGGGAGACAACAGAACAGTCTTGTAATCACAACGTGGTTAGTGTCCTTTAAGTGATGGCAAAGGATACCATGAGAATGAAGCAAATGTGACAATACAAGTAAATTTAAACATTTTATAAAGGGAAATTAAACCCAAATTGTTTCTCTCTTGATTTAGAAAGAACATGCAATTTTAAACAACTGTCTAATTTACTTCTATTATCTAATTTGCTTCATTCTCTTGATAGCATATCTAGATAGGCTCTGAAGCTGCTGATTGGTGGCTGCACATAGATGACTCGTGTGATTGACTCACCGATGTGCATTGCTATTTTTTCAACAAAGGATATCTAAAGAATGAAGCAAATTGATAATATAAGTAATTTGGAAAGTTGTTAAAAATTATATTCTATATCTAAATCATGAAAAAAACAATTTGGGTTTAATGTTCCTTTAAAAGAAACTATCTGAATCATAAAAGTTAAAAGTGGATGAGTTGAAGGGAACAGGTAGTGCTGTTTAAAACTAGTCCTTATGGACTGATAGCTCACTGGTTTATAAGATGAGGTCCCACTGCCTCACTAAAGAGAAACACATGTAAAAAAATAAATAATTAAAAATGACTTCTTCAAAAGGGACATCTGTAAGCCACGACATTATTTTTTGTTTACACCACATCTCAGGGTTGTTTGAAAATGTTAACCACATCAGTAGCAGGCTATCAAGGGAGACTCAAGGCTGTTCTGTTAGACAAAATCTAGTTAAAATTAGCTACACAAAAGGAAAGTGCCAAAATACCATATTTTACTGTAAGCATTGTGTGTGATATATATATGTGTGTGTGTGTGTGTGTGTGTGTGTGTGTGTGTGTATGTATATATATATTCCCAAAAAGGTATTGCACTCCTAATCCATAGCATCAGCTAGGGTGCATATGTCTAAAACATTATGCAGGAATCCAGCTGCACTCACCAGGCTATTAGATAAAAAAATATATTTTAATATTTTATTATATATAGAAAAATAAACACAATAAATGTACTATTCCTTTAAGATACAATATAGAAAAATATTTTACTGTCTCTTAAAGGTGCTTTTTCATTTGAGAATCCACTAAAACATGGTTATGTTCAATCAAAATTCAAGGAAAGACTGTACAGTAGTTGCTGACAAATAATGCAATATGGTAAACTACATGTGCATAAATGTTCTCAGCATGATGGCACAGTTAAAGATACATTCCATCCAAAATTGGAATCCACATGGACACATTTCAGTTTTGAATAGAAGCCTTTTTGTAATTAATATATATTAGCAAAAATGCTTCTTATAAAAGCTGTAGCCGTTTTAAATGTGCATTTATGTATGTTCCGTGCACCAGCATTTTAAACAAAGCACTTGTTTAGAGAGCCTAAGGTGCTTGTGCCATCTGATATTGACTGAATTTGTTAATTGCTGACATGATACAAGCCCACTGGCACTCTGAGAATATCTAGCTATGCTTTACATGCAAGTGTAGGAACATTTTTTAGCACTAAAACAGTGATCATTTTTACTAGAAGCATGTTTGCCAGTACATGTAAATTGCAAATATGTTTTTATTCAAAGATGGAATTCTGCTTTTCAGTTTTGACTGGAATGTCCCTTTAAGAACAACTAACAGTTCCAAAGAAAAGTTTTTCAATTGCGAAGAAGAGGGGTTACTAGAAGCTATGCTTAGGTGGAGATTTGTGAACAGAAAAAAAGCACATAAATTAAGTTTGGTGGCGAGGGGGATATTTCCAGTTCTGCCCCAGAAAAACAGTTTTTATATCCAAAAGAATAAAATACAGTAAATGATGTGACATTTAAATCATGTGCACAGATTTATGAAAAGCACCTTCATTACTGATCACAGAACAGATCAAATGTTGATATTTTTGCTTGAAAATAGCTCCATCTACTGGTTAAAATGTTACACAAGTCTTCAAGTATTTATTTTTGTAAGTTAGTAATAAGCGAGTGTTTAGCAAACATTTGCCACTATTCTTTGATACACCTTTGAATGAATGTTATAAAAGCAAAAAAAAAATTGAAATGGTAAAATGTTATTATATTGAATCTCATACATTAGCAATGAAAATGTGTTTTAAGCCCATTCTCGGTGTAGGTCCATGAAAGGAGGTTTCTGAAAGTTGTTTATCTCAATTTTCTGTGGCCAATGAGGGTCATATATAAAAAAAAGCTCCTGCACATATCAACCAATCACTTTGTAGCATACAAGAGTGTCTGCTTTCCTTAAAAACCGCAAAGTTTACAAGGGATGGCAATTTTACAGAGACACTTTTTGCCCTGAAACAGGGTGTGCTGCTAAGATGTGTATACTGCATTTTTGAATGATAAGGAGATGCGTACATTACAAAACCAATGATTAAACCATTCACACAAAAATACTCAGGATATCATTGTATTTTTAAGGTGCATAAAAAAATTGTAACAATTGATTACCAAAACTCTTATTTTAAAAAAAAAAAAGGTAAAATTGATTTAATTGTATTTAATTACACAGGAATAAACTGTATTACATCTGCACAGCATAAATAGTAATTTAAGTACACTGGATGTGCAAAAACCACTGATATTATTATAAAAGTACAAAATACAAGGCGTAATTGTTTTTTTTTGTTGCAGAATGAGTTAGCATGGGGGTGTTCCATGGGCGTATATGAAATGGTCTTTCAAATTCCAGGGTAATTCTGTCAACATTTTCGCTCTACATATACCAGTTTTTTCTCGCAAATTAAAAGGTGGCAAACTTTTATCAAAATACTCGAAACACTAATTACAAAGATGAATGATTTTATTAAAGTTTAAGCCGGTTCTCTCTGTGTACTTTGTCTTCCTTTGCTAACTTTTACAAAAAAAAGAGTTATTAATTTTTCTATGTCAGACATCTCGCCACTCTCAGGGACAGCCCCCCCCTTTTTTTTTTATAGAAACAAAGTTTTTCAGCTGCATAACTTTGCAACATCTTTTGCGATGTATCGAGTCCATGGATTCATCCTTACTTGTGGGATATTCTCCTTCCTCACAGGAAGTGGCAAAGAGAGCACCACAGCAGAGCTGTCTATATAGCTCCCCCCTTAACTCCACCCCCAGTCATTCGACCGAAGGCCAAGGAAGAAAAAGGAGAAACTATAAGGTGCAGAGGTGACTGAAGTTTTAATAAAAAATACCATCTGTCTTGAATAGACAGGGCGGGCCTTGGACTTGGTACATCGCAAAAGAAAGAAATTTATCAGGTAAGCATAAATTTTGTTTTCTTTTGCATGATGTACCGAGTCCACAGATTCATCCTTACTTGTGGGATACCAATACCAAAGCTTTAGGACACGGATGAAGGGAGGGACAAGACAGGAACCTAAATGGAAGGCACCACTGCTTGCAAAACCTCTCAGAAAAATAGCCTCCGAAGACGTATCAAATTTGTAGAATTTTGAAAAGGTATGAAGCGAAGACCAAGTCGCAGCCTTACAAATCTGTTCAACAGAAGCATCATTTTTAAAAGCCCATGTGGAAGCTACCACTCTAGTAGAATGAGCTGTAATCATTTCAGGAGGCTGCTGTCCAGCAGTCTCATAAGCCAAACGGATGAAGCTTTTCAGCCAAAAGGAAAGAGAAGTCGCCGTAGCCTTTTGACCCCTACACTTTCCAGAATAGACAACAAACCAAGAAGATGTTTGACGAAAATCTTTGGTTGCCTGCAAATAAAATTTCAAAGCACAAACCACGTCCAAGTTGTGCAACAGACGTTCCTTCTTACAAGAAGGATTAGGACACAGAGAAGGAACAACAATTTCCTGATTGATATTCCTGTTAGTAACAACCTTAGGTAGGAACCCAAGCTTGGTATGCAAAACCACCTTATCAGCATAGAACACAAGATAAGGTGAGTCACATTGTAATGCAGATAGTTCAGAATCTCTTCGAGCTGAAGAGATAGCAACTAGGAACAAAACTTTCCAAGATAAAAGCTTAATATCTATGAAATGCATGGGATCAAACGGAACCCCCTGAAGAACTCTAAGAACTAAATTTAAACTCCATGGCGGAGCAACAGATTTAAACACAGGCTTAATTCTAGCTAAAGCCTGACAAAAAGCCTGAACATCTGGAACATCTGCCAGGCGCTTGTGCAACAAAATTGACAGAGCAGATATGTGTCCTTTTAGAGAACTAGCTGACAATCCTTTCTCCAATCCCTCTTGGAGAAAAGACAAAATCCTAGGAATCCTGATTTTACTCCAGGAGAAGCCTTAGGATTGGCACCAAAAAAGATATTTACGCCATATCTTATGATAGATTTTCCTGGTAACAGGCTTTTGAGCCTGAATCAAGGTATTTATGACTGACTCAGAGAAACCCCACTTTGATAGAATCAAGCGTTCAATCTCCAAGCAGTCAGTTGCAGAGAAATTAAATTTGGATGTTTGAATGGACCTTGAATCAGAAGGTCCTGTCTCAGTGGCAGAGACCACGGTGGAAGAGATGACATGTCCACCAGGTCTGCATACCAAGTCCTGCGTGGCCACGCAGGCGCTATCAAAATCACTGATGCTCTCTCCTGTATGATTCTGGCAATCAGACGTGGAAGGAGAGGGAAAGGTGGAAACACATAAGCCAGGTTGAAGGACCAGGGTACTGCTAGAGCATATATCAGTACAGCCTGAGGATCCCTTGACCTGGAGCCGTAAAGAGGAAGTTTGGCGACTTAGAAAATCTGCCTCCCAGTTCTCTACACCTGGGATATATATAGCTGACAGATGGCAAGAGTGAGCCTCTCTGCCCATCGGATTATCCTTGAGACCTCTATCATCGCTAAGGAACTCCTTGTTCCGCCCTGATGATTGATATAAGCCACAGTCGTGATGTTGTCCAACTGAAACCTGATGAATCTGGCCGAAGCCAGCTGAGGCCATGCCTGGAGAACATTGAATATTGCTCTTAATTCCAGAATATTTATCGGTAGGAGAGCCTCCTCCCGAGTCCACAAACCCTGAGCTTTTAGGGAATTCCAGACTGCACCCCAGCCCAGAAGGCCGTCGTCTGTCGTCACTATAACCCATTCTGGCCTGCGGAAACACATTTCCTGGGACAGATGATCCTGTGACAACCACCAAAGAAGTGAGTCTCTGGTCTCTTGATCCAGATTTATCTGAGGAGATAAATCCACATAATCCCCATTCCACTGATTGAGCATGCATAGCTGTAGTGGTCTGAGATGTAAGGGAGCAAACGGAACTATGTCCATTGCTGCTACCATTAGACCGATTACCTCCATACACTGAGCCACTGACGGCCGAGGAATAGAGTGAACAGCTCGACAGGTGGTTAAAATCTTTGATTTCCTGACCTCCGTCAGAAATATTTTCATGTCCACTGAGTTTATCAGAGTCCCTAGAAATGAAACTCTTGTGAGGGGGGAAAGAGAACTCTTTTTTTACGTTCACCTTCCACCCGTGAGATCTTAGAAAGGCCAACACTAAGTCCGTGTGAGACTTGGTTAGTTGGAAGGTCGACGCTTGAATCAGAATGTCATCTAGATAAGGCGCCACTGCTATGCCCCGTGGCCTTAGAACCGCCAGAAGGGACCCTAGCACCTTTGTGAAGATTCGTGGCGCCGTGGCCAACCCGAAAAGGAAGAGCCACAAACTGATAATTCTTGTCCAGAAAGGCGAACCTGAGGAACTGGTGATGATTTTTGTTGATAGGAATGTGTAGATACGCATCCTTTAATTATATATTGACCCTCCTGGATCAATGGTAAGATAGTCCGAATGGTTTAGGATCTTGAGATCCAGAATTGGTCTGAAGGTTCCCTCCTTTTTGGGAACTATAAACAGATTGGAGTAGAACCCCTGCCCCTGTTCTGCTTTTGGAACTGGGCAGATCACTCCCATGGTAAAAAGGTCTTCTACACAGCGTAAGAACGCCTCTCTTTTTGTCGGGTTTACGGACAATTGAGAAAGATGGAACCTCCTACTTGGAGGGGAATCCTTGAAATCTAGAAGGTATCCCTGGGTTACAATTTCTACTGCCCAGGAATCATGAACGTCTCTTGCCCAGGCCTGAGCAAAGAGAGAGAGTCTGCCCCCTACTAGATCCGGTCCTGGATCGGGTGCTACCCCTTCATGCTGACTTAGTGGCAGCAGCAGGCGTTTTGGCCTGTTTACCCTTGTTCCAAGCCTGATTAGGTCTCCAGGTTGGCTTGGATTGAGCAAAGTTCCCTTCTTGCTTTGCAGCAGAGGTAGTGGGACCACTCTTGAAGTTTCGAAAGGAACGAAAATTATTTTGTCCTAGTCTTACTTGACTTATCCTGAGGGAGGGTATAACCCTTCCCTCCAGTAATGTCTGAAATGATCTCTTTCAGTGAAGGCCCGATTAAGGTCTTACCTTTGAAAGGGATGGACAAAAGCTTAGATTTAGATGACACATCAGCTGACCAGGACTTAAGCCATAACGCTCTACGCGCTAAAATTGCAAAACCTGAATTCTTTGCCGCTAACTTAGCAAGATGAAAAGCGGCGTCTGTAATAAAAGAATTAGCCAACTTAAGAGCCTTAATTCTGTCCAAAATATCATCTAGTAGGGTCTCCATCTGAAGAGCCTCTTCCAGAGTCTCAAACCAAAAGGCAGCTGCAGTGGTTACAGGAACAATGCATGCTAAAGGTTGAAGAAGAAAACCTTGATGAACAAAAATTTTCTTTAGGAGACCCTCTAATTTTTTATCCATAGGATCAATGAAAGCACAACTGTCTTGAATAGGTATAGTTGTACGCTTAGCCAGGGTAGAAATAGCTCCCTCCACCTTAGGGACCGTCTACCATGAGTCCTTTATGGTGTCAGAAATGGGGAACATTTTCTTAAAAACAGGAGGAGGAGCGAACGGAATACCTGGTCTATTCCACTCCTTAGTAACAATTTCCGAAATCCTCTTAGGGACCGGAAAAAAAATCAGTGTAAACAGGAACCTTTAAATATTTGTCCATTTTACACAATTTCTCTGGAACTACAATAGGGTCACAATCATCCAGAGTAGCTAAAACCTCCCTGAGCAATAAACGGAGGTGCTCTAGCTTAAATTTAAATGCCGTCATATCTGAATCTGTCTGAGGGAACTTTTTTCCTGAATCAGAAATCTCTCCCTCAGACAGCAAATCCCTCATCCCTACCTCAGAACATTGTGAGGGAATATCGGATAAGGCTACTAAAGCGTCAGAAGGCTCAGCATTTGTTCTTAACCCAGAGCTACTGCGCTTCCCTTGCAACCCAGGCAGTTTAGATAAAACCTCTGTGAGGGTAGTATTCATAACTGAAGCCATATCTTGCAAGGTGAAAGAATTAGACGCACTAGAAGTACTTGGCGATGCTTGTACTGGCGTTACCAGTTGTGACACTTGGGGAGAACTAGATGGCAAAACCTGACTTCCTTCTGTCTGAGAATCATAATATGCCAAATTTTTCTAAGTCAAAATATGCTGTTTGCCATTTATAGACATATCAGTACAAGTGGGACACATTCTAAGAGGGGGTTCCACAATGGCTTCTAAACAAATTGAGCAATGAGTTTCCTCAGTGTCAGACATGTTTAACAGACTAGTAATAAAGCAAGCAAGCTTGGAAAACACTTTATTTAATGAAAAAAACACAATTTGCAAAAACGGTACTGTGCCTTTAAGAGAAAAAAAGGCATACACAAACTGCAAAACAGGTTAAAATTGCTTCAAATTTTCCGAAATTTTAACAGTGTACCCACTAAGCTTTAGAAGGATTGCACCACAAGTAAATAAGCAATAAACCCACAAATGACAAAACCGGATTGAAATTTGTCTAAAACAGGTTAAAAACCCCTATAAGCACCTGCTCTTAGGAACGATAATATGGGGTTAAAGCTTCGAATAGGCCCTCAGAAGACCATCAGGACCTCAGGAGAAGTTTCTTGCTGCTTGTCTGAATTACTAAATGCGCAACTGAGGCGCGAAAATAGGCCCCGCCCACCTCACTCAATGTTGCTGGGGCCTACACAAAGCTAACAAAATTTGTTTGAAAACCAAGTGGGTTATAACAACCCCAAATAAGCCAAATGACCCATCAAGCAAACGTCCCATAAACATAAAACACGTTACTCCCAGAACACACAAACGTTTGTCCCACTTTCTCATAAACAAACTGAGTGCCCAAAAAACTTAGCCCTTCATGCAAGCTAGTAAAGCCTCTTTCATACTAGGATTACTGCTTACCCTTCCCCTAATGGGGATACTGTCAGTCTTTCTGAGTTAACACAGTCTCTGCAGAAAATATGACTGAACATACCTCATTGCTGTATAGCAAGAAACCGTTCCTCACACTGAAGTTTTCCTGTACTCCTCAGCTTCTGTGGGAACAGCAGTGGACCTTAGTTACAAATGCTAAGATCATAATCCTCCAGGCAGAAATCTTCATCTATGTCCTGCCTGAGAGTAAATAGTACAACACCGGTACCATTTAAAAATAACAAACTCTTGATTGTAGATAAAATAAAACTAACAGCTTAACATCTCTTTCACTTTACCCTTCCTGCTTAGAGCCGGCAAAGAGAATGACTGGGGGGTGGAGTTAAGGGGGGAGCTATATAGACAGCTCTGCTGTGGTGCTCTCTTTGCCACTTCCTGTTAGGAAGGATAATATCCCACAAGTAAGGATGAATCCGTGGACTTAGTACATCATGCAAAAGAAACATTTTATTCTGCTGAAAGTTTTTTTTTTTTAATAGCTGCCAAAATTCCCAAATTCCAATTAAATTGGTAACTTATTTAACCCCTTCACTACTGGGACTTTCAGAGAAGAACTTGCCCAAAATAACAGAGAATTCTTAGCATTTTTTTATATCACTCCATTTAAACAGAAATAGACCCTTGTTTTCATATTTTTATTATTTTTTTACCCGTCAAGTAGAAACCTGAAGTATTGATCTAGGCCCATTTTGGTATATTTCATGCTACTATTTCATCGCCAAATGCAATCATATAAAACATTTTTTACATTTTTCACAAACATTGAAATTATTTACATACCGCTTGTGCAAACATGGCACAAATGATTGTAAAAGAAATAGCAGAAATAAGAAATAGCAGACATACATGACTGCACTTTTTGGTAAGTGCAGCTGTGCACCACACTTCTATCAGGTAGCTGGTAAGGTTAATTTTAGCTTTAGTGTAGAGGATTACCCTCGCATCTGACACTTCCCACCACCTGATCCCTCCCAAAACAGCTCACTTTTCTCCCTCACCCCCCCCCCCCCCCACTGGTCACCACCATCTTAGGTACTGGCAGCCTGCCAATATGAACATTTAAGGCATATTTTAATTATTTTTTCTATTTTCTGCAGTGTAGGATCCCACTTACCCTCCAACTTCCCTGATCCCTCCCAAACAGCACTCTAACACACACACACACACACACACACACACACACAATATATGTATGTATATATATGTATAGACAGGTAATCACTGTGGTGACAGCAATCAACTGGCAAAGAGTGCTTTTCTTATTTATTTCTATCACAATAGCAACAAGTAGTATAGAGCCCAGTGTGGAGGGTGACCACGTGTGCACACACACAGTAAAGCTGCAATATTCCTGAGTGGAATGAATCATTCAAAAAAATATAACTCACTGTAGAATACTATGATGGCACATAGGAGCTGTAGAAATATAATCCAAATAAAATGTTAGCATCTAATATACAGCTCAACTTCATGAGTGTACAGATCAACAGTTCTTATTCCAGTATACCTCTCGTCGTCAACCCAACCCGTTGGTCTCATGTCAATGCTATATGAATGCAACACAAGAGCGATACTCTGTAGGATGGTAGAAAGAATCCCCAATATAAAGCTATTCAGAGAAGATCAAAAATAAAACCTGTTTATTAGGTACCATTTAAAAACAGGTCAGGCTTTAAAAATAATAATAATATAATAATCATAATTATTATATCAACCACAATAGTAAGAGATTTTGAGATAACTTGAAAATTGGAGATCTATATACATCATACACACTGCCACCTACAGTATGTAGGTCAAACTACAAGAATAAAAGTTATTTATTTAAAATTTTAGATCAATACTGTCATGGTATATGTGAGGTTAATAAATATATATATTTTAATCATATATCTCCAGATTAATAAATCTGTATTTTTGATCAGACATTTCACCGATCAGAAAAAGAAAAAATGATTCATTCCTCTCAGACAAACTGACTTCAATCATGTTCAGCTCTTCCCCCATTTAGTATGCAGACAGGATGTCTCCAAAGGCTTGAGCATAACCTTTGAAGCCCCCTCCTGCTGTGTAAAAGGCAGCATTTTGATACATAGAACAGGACACAGGCCCATATATATGGATTTCCTCCAAGAGAAATGCCGATCCGTCTGAAGAAATGTGAGAACTGCAAACATTTTTCAAGGGGAACTGATAATTAGCACAAATTTGTTTTGAATGACTCAGGCTATGTGGCTGATAATACCAGATGTGGTGATTAAAATAACACAGAGAAAACAAAGACAGATGCTGAGGTATGACTCTGGAAGTTCACGTAAGCAGACAGCAAATAAACATTTTTTTTTCTCTCTCTGTTTAAATACATGCCCCAGAATGTATTAAATATAGAAATTTGGGAAATTGTCTAATTCTATATTATTATTACATGGGTATTTGCTAAGCTTGGGAGGTAACTGTTTTAATCAGTCAAAAATGTGTAATAAATTCTGTTTTGTTTATATTTTTCAGACAGATAATCTCAAATCTACATAGAAGTGAATGTGCATGTATGTGTGTATATATATATATATATATATATATATATATATATATATATATATATATATATATGTGTGATATTTATATGTTTTGAAAACATAAAAGATCTTACTTAGCCTCTGTGTGTTTAAAAACATGAATAGATGTTTATGGACCTGAAGAGAAGTGATTATTAACATTTATTTTCTTATTTCAGATCTACATAGACAGGATTCACTTGGAATACAGTACAATACTGAATTAAAAATAAGCTATTATTCACATATAAATGCCAGGATACCGATAAAATTGTAATGCATTTTAAGCTACTAATTAGCAGTATTAAATTGCCTTGATATAATAAAATGTTAATAATATAACATATTTGGTATCAGAATAATCAAAAAAAAAATAACCTAATATTAACCATCTGTAATTGGGGTTATATATGATTAATGCAGAGAGTGTAATCTGATTAAATAACCATTTTATGAAAAAAAAAAAAAAAAAAAAAAAGTAACTTGCTTAAAAATGTCAGAAATGCTGTATTGTATTGCTATGTTGTACTGTATGCTGCCACCTGGTGTTATGTTGCGAGAACTACAGCCAGAAGGTTCTTTCTGGCTGTTAAAAATGAAATTTCCAAGGGCCAATCCGATTTAGACTTCCCAGATAACCAATGGGAAGGTCAGCTCCCGTAGTGCCACCCACATGATGTCATCAATGATTATATAATGGGAGTGTTGAATGCACAAGAGAGAGTTGTCTGTAACTTGTTGAAAATTAGTGATCTGATTTTGGCTGCGATATACCTGAAAAAAAAAAAAAAGTTCACTTCAGCAAGGAGCTTAAAACTTATCCTTGATTTGTGCAAAAACCTTCTTTCAAATGAGATGACCTAAAGACCGCTACGAATTGGTTCAAAATTGGTGAAGTATATTGTATTTTAAATTGGTAGTTATAAGCCTAGGTATTGTTCAAATCTGTGTCTGAATTGGCTAAGTAACTCATCTATACAAGTTCTGATATTGTCGGTTAATTTTGTATTAGGATAAATTGCAGTTAAATAGCAGAATATATATTTTATCCTATTGTTTTATAAACACTGTTTAGAATTGTATTGCTTGGATGTTAAAGGTTTTTAGTCCCATTGTGTTAAATAAATAAGGCTGAATTGTGAAGGTATATTGTTCTGGGTTTTGTAAGAAGAATAGCATATCTTAAGAGTTGGTTCTAACGCATATAAACTTTTATTTAGTTTCCTTTTATTGCAAATATAGTTCAATATGTTTATGGATATTAACTAAATAAAAGAATTCAGATATTTATATTAATTGTATGGTCTAGTAGGTGCATGGTTGATAAGGGTTTCTATTTCTTTGTATTGTGTTTATAACCCTGCCATAAACTTATATATATTATTTGGATAGCACTACTAAGATTTTCATAAATATACTGATATAATAATTGGAGGCACTTTTTCTGAGATTTATTAATATTCCATCATAATTGATATAATATATTTGTAAGTAAATAGAAATTATTATAAAGGAGAAAAAAAAAAAAATTCATATTTCGATATTAATATTTTGAAGATATAATTTTTTTTGAAAAGTTGAAATATTAATTTTCATATTTCGAGATTGACATTAATATCTTGAAATATTATTAAAGATTAATTTGAAAAATTAATAAAAATATTAATTTTTCATATTTCAAAATTAATCAAAAATATTGATTTTTCATATTTTCAAAGTTAATCAAAAATATTAATTTCTCATATTTTGGAATATTAATTTTTCATATTTCAAAATTAATAATATTTTTTTGAAATATAAAAATTTTCCTTCTCTCTTTTTATTGGCAAAAATTGTATTAGCGTTTTAGTTTAACTAAGTACTAAACCAATATAATAATGTCTGTAGCCAGAAGTGACTCATTTAATTCTATACATAGCAATGAAATTGGTCCCATAACCATACCTATTACTAAAGGTCAGGTCCTTAAGAAAGATATCTTAAGTTACATTAAAGGGAAGTTAAATATTGCTGGTGAATTAAATGATTTTGTGGATATGCTTGAAACTAGGGCTAAAAATATTACCGTTAATAATAATATGTGGAATGAAGAGAATGAATTCTTCCAGGAATTATTAATGATTAATCAATGCAAAGATCCCAAAAAGCGAGAAAAACTAATACTAAAATCTTGGCCCCTTTTAATATGCATAATTGACGAAATGTCGTTTTGTGTCACAGACAAACGATTGCAAATACAGGAGCTAGAAAATAGTATTCGTTCCTCGCGCAGACGCGAAGAGGGTTTAAAAATAGCCAAAAATAAAATGGATGAATTTGCCCAAAACCTAGCCACCTTAGATAAGCACAATATGGACTTAATCGCGCAGATACAAGATTTAAATAAACAGCTTGCGCAAAGCCAGAGAGAATTAAGCGATTTAAAAAGGTCATATCGCCATAATGAAAACCCCTATATTAGCAATGAGAATAATACAGATAATGCTAACTCCTTTAGCGAACGCGTCAGGGACGAGGTACGAAAATATATAGAACAACATAGACAAATGACCCCTAACGGGTCAGAAGTAGATTTCCCAAATAGACAATCCCCTCAGGATGTAAATCCAGAGGACAGCTGTAGCGCAGCTGATGCGGGGGAGGGAAACTCTAACAGAGAATCCCAAAATAAGTCTGATAAAGTCTATGATTCCCATAAAATAATCACTTTCGTACAACGCGCAGTACCTATATTCTCCAATAAGGGAACAACATCTGTAATTGATCATTTACAGGCTTTTGAAAATGCGTTAGCTATAATGAATGTTACAAGTGAGAAATTGAAAATTGAATTTCTGCCTTGGGTATTTGACAGTAAGCATCACAAATTCTTTGCTTCACTAAAGGATATGAATATTCATTCCTGGAATGGGGTAAAACAACAATGCAGAAAAGAATTCGGGCAATATCGCACTAAAACTGCCGCGAAAATAGCGGTATATGGTTTAAAGTGTCGTGCGAATCAGAGTCCAGTCGAATTCCTTTCTGTATTGAAAAATGCGTACAGTATGGCTGAAGATAATCCCAGATTTGATGGCTCAGAATTTGTAAATTTATTTTTTGAAGCATTGCCTACACCCATCAAAATCAACTTAGCTAGAGATTTTGATGAGGACTGCTCATTGGAATGGCTGATCAAAGAGAGTACGAAGTTATACTCTATTCAGCAGTCCAGTGAGCAGGGGGTTAAAAAGGAGTCAAAACCCAAAATTGTGGCAGAAACTAGGGTGTCACCTAGCCCCCTCAATTTGGAGTCCAACAAGAGGACTTATGCAGAGGTGGCCAGTCAAAACAGGCCATCTCCACAGAGGTTTAATTCTGCCCCTCCCCCTACACAGGTTGAGGCGCAGGGAGACTATAACCAAAGTGGGGGACATAATCAGGTGAATAATTACTCACAAAGAGAATACTCACCAAATAATTGGTATCCGCGCAAGGGTAGATACAATAGACGGCGAAGATATTCTCAGGGTAACCAGACACCCCAGGTATATAATGCTCCCCAAAGTACTAATACTGAACAAGCTGAACCCCAGGGGCAACCACGCCAGAATAGAAATAGTGGCCCTGATTCTGAGGGAACCCAATGGTCCAGGAATCAGTACAATGGGGCACCAAGAGATAGGCCCAGGGGTAGAGGTAACTTGTACAATCAGGTAGATATGCTGTTTACCCAATTAAATCGGTTGAGCGAACAAATCGCTAATATGAGTCAAAAATCTACGGCTCAGCAACCGAACAATACTTTTTTAGGGGTACAGCCAGTGGTCAGCAGTGGACCACAGGCACAGTCATAAATACTGCAGTATCACCTGAAGGGGAGGGGAGAGATATACAAAATGTAGTAATAAATATCAATGATACTAATCATGTTATCTCCCCACAGACCGGAAACGGACAAATTAGCTGTGACAATGAGCGACATCAGCCGGGAAAAATTAACCAAACTTTTCCTCTGCAGTGTTCTCTTAACATTATTTCCACAGATGCAGTACACAAGAACCCAGCTGACCTTGTCATAGGGGAAACAGGTAGGTATGAAATTTCCTCTGCATCGAATGACACAGCGGATCCAGGTAAAACGTGGCGAAGCCCACAGATGTACAAGAATGCAAATTTTATGTGTGAAATGATAGAAACTACAGGAAGATATTATGTACTAGTTGAGCTGCAAGATTCAGTCTCCAACCCTATCAGGGGATTAATTGACACTGGGTCACAGGCAACTATCTTATCCCACAGGTACTACACACAGCTAAATGAGCTAACACCCCACAAACCCAAAATAAGAGAATTTGACGGTTCTCTAATAGGTGTTGGGGGTGACTCCCTAAAAGTCTACGGTACTGCCTGGTTAAAATTTAAATTGGGGAACAGGATCATAAGACACCCTGTCATTATAGTGGATCTGCCAACTGATCGTTTAATTATTGGTAGTGATCTCCTGAAACGATTAAGCACCATAATTGATTGCATAAATAATGTAATTTGGTCACAAGTTAAACGGCCTATCAATTATGAAAAATCTGGTATATCTCGCACCCGACATAGCTGTCACGTGGTGGAAGAGAAACCAGATGCTGTGGAGATTCATTTCAGGAATAACTCTGTACCTGAAATCACTATTCTACAAATAGATGACCAGACTCCTTTTAGTGGCTCTGATGGTAATACTTTTAAAATTTCGCCCGGAAAGATAGCAAATATCTCCCTAGATGGCGATATATTAACCATATCACTCCACAAGGGGGATCCTAAAATCCCTAAAGGGGGAGACCATGCTCAATACCTCACAGGGATTGAGAGAGTTAAAGAGGATCTATTTATCCCTATACAAGTACATGACCTTGGTAAAACCAAGTATGCTAAAATAAATTTAAAACAGGAAGCTAGCTATATAAGCGAAGGTTTATTAGCGCAAATAGCTGAACCTAAAGTGATTAAATATCTTTCTCCCTAAGACCACTGTGTCAACGGCCTGGATGACAGGTCTGAAAGCTATAACATCACAGCTAAGTGCTTATTATCTATCTCTATTGGTAATAAGTCAGTGAAGCACCTGTTTTTAGTTTTAAATACTCCCCATAATCAAATATACATTGGCAATGATATCTTACATAGATATGCCATACAAATAGATTTGATTAATTCTTGCCTCTGGAGCAGGTTAAAGGGGGACCCTGAAGTATTTCAGGATGAAAATGCAGCCCTGAAATCAAACCAGCAATTGCCATATGCTGTGAATATGCAGGTATCTAGCGATGTTATAATTCCTGCTGGGGCTGATAAATTTCTTTTACCCTTACAGGTAAAGAGAGGTCAGAAATTAAAAACTTCTGAAACACTGATTTGCCTCTCCCATAGAATACAAAATCTGGGTGTCTCAGTAACCTACACTCCTATGGTGAATATTGGAACTGTTCCAATAAATATTATTGTGCATAACATGACCCCACAGGATATAACATTATCCAAGGGAACTACCATAGGATATGCACTGGAATCAAGTTATTACACTTTTGGATTCCAGAATAATGTAATTGGGCTAATACCTGAAGGATACCTAACTGAAGAACAATTAATAGAACAATCCTTTGCATCTATGCCAGAGGGTCTATTTAATATTCAGTCTATTTATCCCTTCAGCTCAGAGGAAGGCATCTGTAAAATTGAAGAAGCCTCTCTAGTGTTTGATCAGCCAATCAAACAGCAAGATTACCCCAATCCCCAGAGTCATGGGAGCAATATAAATTATAATCAAGGGGATCTCACCTCTAGGTTGGAAGAAGCCTATGAAATAGGACAGCCTGAAATCTTTCCAGGATTTCAGCAAATAGTCGAAGAGCAAATATCCTTAGCCAATGGCTGTTCTAGCGATGATGAACGCCAACAGCTGCGAGAACTCCTGATGGAGTACAAGGATATTTTCGCTAAGGATTCTTATGACTGTGGTACCACAGACTTGCACATTGCAAGAATACAAACAGATCCTAATGCGCCACCTGTATTTGTCAAACAATACAGACTTCCCTTAGCCTCATATGATTCTCTTGCAGAGATCATAAGGAATTTGGAAGAAAGAGGTATTATCAGACAGGTGCACAGCTCTTATAATAATCCTATTCTAGGTGTCCTTAAGCCCAATGGACAATGGCGTTTGTGTGCTGACTTAAGACAGCTAAACAAACGAGTATACATGTCTGGCTGGCCTGTACCATACATTGACCAGTGTCTAGCACAAATGCAGGGATCCAAAATATTCACTGCCATTGATTGTGCACAGGGATATTGGACCATAAAGGTACATGAAGAGGACCAATATAAGCTAGCATTCTCCTTCCAAAAGATTCAGTATGCATTCCAGAGACTTCCATTTGGATACATAAATTCTGGACATGAATTTGCTGTATTCATGCATAAGGCTATGCCTGACGCACTGGAAAGGGGGACCTTATCTTATGTGGATGATGTTTTAATCAAAAGCACAGACTTTGAAAAACACATTGCAGAGCTTAAACACGTCCTCAGCCAACTTAAAAGGGCAGGTGTCAAATTATCCCTGCAAAAAGCTCAATGGTGCCGCACTCGTGTAAACTTCTTGGGACATGAAGTTACTTCTGACGGATTAAATCCCCAGAAGAAAAAGGTGGAAGCTATAGTGAATTCTAAAAACCCAACTAACTTAAAGGAATTGAGATCATTCCTGGGTATGACGAATTATTCTCGCAAATTCATTGATAATTATGCGGAATTAGCTAAACCACTACTACTTCTTCTAAAGAAGGATGTGAAATGGCACTGGAGTGAGTCTCAAGAGACAGCCATCAGAGAGCTGAAGAGAAAACTCACTCAAGCACCTTGCTTAGCGTACCCTGAAGGTGGTAAACCTTTCTACTTAGAAACAGGGTACACAGATGTAAGCATGAGTGCTGTGTTATACCAAAAGCATGATAATTTGAACAAAGCCATTGCTTATGCGAGCAAAAATCTATCCCCAGTAGAAATAAAGTTTAACGATTGCGAAAAAGCCCTCTTATCTACTGTATGGGCTCTACAAAATTTCCGCAGCTATATACAGGGCGAGAAAATTATTGTAGAAACGGCCCACCAGCCTTTGCTATATTTGCAAAGTGAGAGAATAAGAGATGGGAATTTGTCTAATAGCCGCATAACAGCGTGGACTCTTTCCTTACAAGGCTGGCCCTTAGAAATTCGCTACAAGCAGAATAAAAAGAATCCAGTCGCACAAGGGCTTGCTGAGCTCCACGACTGTACTGCTAGAGATCCTGGGGAAGAATTATCAGAAGATGATTTTCTGGAAGAACAATTGCTTTCCCCATATAAAATGTACAATGAGGACCATTGTCAAACATTACCTTGGGTATATGTTGATGGTTGTTCTTACCATGCCACTATTGATAATGAGCGCAGATTAGTCGCTGGCATTGGTATAACTGGGGCAAACGGATTCTCAAATATATCTGTAGGTTTCAACATTGGACCAAGATCCAGTCAAGTTGCAGAACTAACTGCTGTTTTCAAAACCATTGAAATGGCTATTGAACATGGTATTCATGAATTTGTGATCATAACTGACTCAAATTATGTGCGTGACAGTTTTGTTGAATACCTGCCAACTTGGAAAAGAAATGGCATGCAGAAAAGCAATAACAAACCAGTCAAGCATGGCAAATTGTTCTGCGAGATTGATAATCTGGTAGTATCCAATGATTTAACCATACACTGGAAAAAGACCAAGGGTCATTCCAGAGTTTTAGGTCCTGATAAGGAAGGCAATGACCTTGCGGACTCATTAGCCAAACAAGGAGCCATAACTGGAGAACTCCTTAATATTGAACACTTAATGGGTGCAATTCAGGTAGAAGCCATTACCAGAAACCAGGCAAAACAACAGAGTGAGCCTAACTTGGTACAATGGAGTCAGGATTCTCCTAGTGAGGACCTGATCACTAGTCAAAAAGAAGACCCCATTGTAGGCATCTTCTATAAACACATAGAAGATCCTGAAAGCAACCCCATCTCAAAAGATGATTGCATTGGCAAAGAAGATCTTAGAATCTTAATAAAATCTAAATCACAATTCAAATTACAGGATGGTTTGTTAATTAGAACCTCCAAAACTGGCATCCAACAGTGGGTAGTACCCACCAAGTTCAGAGGTCTAATGCTTCAACATGCCCATGATGCTCCCACATCTGGTCATCGCGGTGCCAAACTCACGTACGAAATATTGCGTGACTACGCTTTTTGGCCACACATGTTGAAAGATGTTCAAACCTACTGTCAAGGGTGTTTAATCTGTCCACAGTTCCAACCCACTGCACCAACGCATAGAGCGCCATTGCAGAAAAGGGGGATGGTAATGCCATGGTCAGATATACAAATTGATTTTATTGGTCCGGTAACAAGGTCATCAAGAGGTAACAAGTACATGTTAACAGTGACATGCCTGTTCACTAAATGGGTAGAGTGCATTAGTGCACCTAACAATAGTGCTGAAACATGTGCAGCATTGCTCATCAACCATGTATTTTCCAGATTTGGTTTGCCCCAAAGAATCGAATCAGATCGGGGGACCCACTTCACTAGCGAAGTGATGACAAAAATGTGGAAAATACTAGGGGTTAAAAGAAAGCTCCATATTGCTTATAGAGCTGCCTCAAGTGGTGGTGTAGAGCGTTACAACCAATCCATTGTTAAAATCCTCAAAAAGTTTGTGAGTGAAACAGGTAAAGACTGGGATATAAAACTACCTCTAGTCTTAATGGCATTAAGAGCAACTCCAAGTAGTGCTACCAAGATGTCACCTTTTGAGCTGATGACTGGTAGAAGAATGGTTCTACCTCAGCATCTGCTGTACCGTACATCAGACCAAAATTTGATAAACGCTGCCAATACACATCAATATGTGGAAAACTTAAGAAAGCACCTGCAATATGCCTTTGCATTTGCTCAAAGGAATTTAGAAAGAGCCGCAACTGCCACTAAAACCTATTATGATCTCAAAACATCCAAAAAGGAATATGAAATAAATGATAAAGTTTATCTTTATAACTTTGGAAGAGATCAGGTTAGGGAGAAGAAATTTCTTCCCTCATGGAAAGGTCCTTTTGTCATTACTGACAAAATAT
This sequence comes from Bombina bombina, assembly GCF_027579735.1. NCBI lineage: Eukaryota > Metazoa > Chordata > Amphibia > Anura > Bombinatoridae > Bombina > Bombina bombina. Next base: position 761,107,617 of record NC_069501.1, read on the forward strand.
CTCCAGTGGCCTATAAAATACGGATCCCCAAAAATGAAGGTTTCATAGATAAATGGGTACATATAAATCAACTGCGGGCATGTCATCCCAGGTCCCAACTACAAGTCATAGAGGGAGAATGAAGTGTCATATCCCCAAATGCACTAAAGACATACTGTAATTTAAAGATGCCTAACTGATAAACATGAAAGCTCAAAATAACAAACTTTCTTCATAAGAGACTGTCTATGAGGTATACGGTTGATCCTCATCAAATACCATTGACTTTAGACCAATTTAAATACATGTGTCCTACATCTATTAAAAATTGGAAGGGGGATTATGTCATGGTATATGTGAGGTTAATAAATATATATATTTTAATCATATATCTCCAGATTAATAAATCTGTATTTTTGATCAGACATTTCACCGATCAGAAAAAGAAAAAATGATTCATTCCTCTCAGACAAACTGACTTCAATCATGTTCAGCTCTTCCCCCATTTAGTATGCAGACAGGATGTCTCCAAAGGCTTGAGCATAACCTTTGAAGCCCCCTCCTGCTGTGTAAAAGGCAGCATTTTGATACATAGAACAGGACACAGGCCCATATATATGGATTTCCTCCAAGAGAAATGCCGATCCGTCTGAAGAAATGTGAGAACTGCAAACATTTTTCAAGGGGAACTGATAATTAGCACAAATTTGTTTTGAATGACTCAGGCTATGTGGCTGATAATACCAGATGTGGTGATTAAAATAACACAGAGAAAACAAAGACAGATGCTGAGGTATGACTCTGGAAGTTCACGTAAGCAGACAGCAAATAAACATTTTTTTTTCTCTCTCTGTTTAAATACATGCCCCAGAATGTATTAAATATAGAAATTTGGGAAATTGTCTAATTCTATATTATTATTACATGGGTATTTGCTAAGCTTGGGAGGTAACTGTTTTAATCAGTCAAAAATGTGTAATAAATTCTGTTTTGTTTATATTTTTCAGACAGATAATCTCAAATCTACATAGAAGTGAATGTGCATGTATGTGTGTATATATATATATATATACACATATATATATATATATATATATATATATATATATATATGTGTGATATTTATATGTTTTGAAAACATAAAAGATCTTACTTAGCCTCTGTGTGTTTAAAAACATGAATAGATGTTTATGGACCTGAAGAGAAGTGATTATTAACATTTATTTTCTTATTTCAGATCTACATAGACAGGATTCACTTGGAATACAGTACAATACTGAATTAAAAATAAGCTATTATTCACATATAAATGCCAGGATACCGATAAAATTGTAATGCATTTTAAGCTACTAATTAGCAGTATTAAATTGCCTTGATATAATAAAATGTTAATAATATAACATATTTGGTATCAGAATAATCAAAAAAAAAATAACCTAATATTAACCATCTGTAATTGGGGTTATATATGATTAATGCAGAGAGTGTAATCTGATTAAATAACCATTTTATGAAAAAAAAAAAAAAAAAGTAACTTGCTTAAAAATGTCAGAAATGCTGTATTGTATTGCTATGTTGTACTGTATGCTGCCACCTGGTGTTATGTTGCGAGAACTACAGCCAGAAGGTTCTTTCTGGCTGTTAAAAATGAAATTTCCAAGGGCCAATCCGATTTAGACTTCCCAGATAACCAATGGGAAGGTCAGCTCCCGTAGTGCCACCCACATGATGTCATCAATGATTATATAATGGGAGTGTTGAATGCACAAGAGAGAGTTGTCTGTAACTTGTTGAAAATTAGTGATCTGATTTTGGCTGCGATATACCTGAAAAAAAAAAAAAAGTTCACTTCAGCAAGGAGCTTAAAACTTATCCTTGATTTGTGCAAAAACCTTCTTTCAAATGAGATGACCTAAAGACCGCTACGAATTGGTTCAAAATTGGTGAAGTATATTGTATTTTAAATTGGTAGTTATAAGCCTAGGTATTGTTCAAATCTGTGTCTGAATTGGCTAAGTAACTCATCTATACAAGTTCTGATATTGTCGGTTAATTTTGTATTAGGATAAATTGCAGTTAAATAGCAGAATATATATTTTATCCTATTGTTTTATAAACACTGTTTAGAATTGTATTGCTTGGATGTTAAAGGTTTTTAGTCCCATTGTGTTAAATAAATAAGGCTGAATTGTGAAGGTATATTGTTCTGGGTTTTGTAAGAAGAATAGCATATCTTAAGAGTTGGTTCTAACGCATATAAACTTTTATTTAGTTTCCTTTTATTGCAAATATAGTTCAATATGTTTATGGATATTAACTAAATAAAAGAATTCAGATATTTATATTAATTGTATGGTCTAGTAGGTGCATGGTTGATAAGGGTTTCTATTTCTTTGTATTGTGTTTATAACCCTGCCATAAACTTATATATATTATTTGGATAGCACTACTAAGATTTTCATAAATATACTGATAATACAAAATAGATTAAAAAACATTTGTTTGCTTCTTTTTTTCTTAAAGATTTTTTTTTCTAAAGCATATATGTAGATCATATTTAATTTCTTTGGGAATAAACATAAATTATGCTTACCTGATAATTTCATTTCCATCTGTGGGAGGAGAGTCCACTGCTTCATTCATTCATTTCAGGGTACCCCCAAGGCATCTATCAGTTCCGCATGGGGATCCCTGGATCGCGACCCGTATCTGGATTGCTTGCAATTGAGTCTGGACGCCATAAGGTCTATCTCCAGCGTCCTCATCTGCTGCAGATCTCCGCGAACATCTCGGGATGGAGAGACCATTCCCCAGGATGAAACGTCTGTCTGCTCAGAAAATCCACTTCCCAGTTGTCCACACCCGGAATGTGGATCGCTGAGAGCGAATACTTGTGAGAATCCGAGATACTTCCCTCATGGCTAGGGAGCTTCTCGCCTCCCCCCTGGTGGTTTATGTAAGCCACCGAGGTAATGTTGTCCGATTGGAATCTGATGAATCGAGACAACCCCAGAAGGGGCCAAGCCCTCAGAGCATTGAATATCGCTCAAAGTTCCAATATATTTATAGGTAGACTCGACTCCTTTCGAGTCCATCTGCCCTTTGCCTTTCTGGCACCCCAAACAGCTCCCCATTCCTGATAGGCTTGCATCCGTAGTCACAATCTCCCAGGATGGTCTCAAAAAGGATGGCCCATGACAACTGCCCCGGTCGGGTCCACCAAGACAGGGACTCTCTCACCGGTCTGTCCAGAGATATCTGATGGGACAGATCTGAATGATCACCATTCCATTGTCTCAACATGCACAGCTGAAGAGGTCTGAGATGGAACCTGGCGAATGTAATAACATCTATGCTGGATACCATGAGCCCGATCACCTCCATGCACATAGCCACAGATGTCCTGGAGGATGTCTGAAGAGCTAGACAGTTGGACGCAAGCTTGCAACTTCTCTGATCTGTCAAGAATATCTTCATGTCTGAAGAATCTATTATCGTACCCAGGAATTCCACCCTGTTGCTGGTGACCAGTGAACTCTTTCCTTCGTTTATCTTCCACCCATGGGACCAAAGGAGGACTCTCGAGTGATCCTCCGCAAGACTGTAGGACAGAGCATGGAACAGGATATCATCCGGATAAGGTGCCACTGCAATCCCTCTGGCTCTCGCTACTGCGAGAAGAGCTCCCAGAACCTTTGTAAAGACTCTAGGGGCGGAAGGGCCACAAACTGGAAGTGCTGGTCTAGGAAAGCGAATCTTAGAAACCTGAAGTGATCCTTGTGGATTGGAACGTGAAGGTAAGCATCCTTTAGGTCTATAGTTGTCATGAATTGTCCCTCTTGAACCAGGGGCAAACTTGACCTGATCGTCTCCATCTTGAACGATGGAACTGACAAAAACTTGTTTAGGGCCTTTAGGTCCAGAATTGGACGAAACGTGCCCTCCTCCTTTGGGACCACGAAAAGGTTTGAATAATAATAATACCCCAGACCTCTTTCTTCTGGAGGAACTGGGACGATTACCCCGAGAGATTCCTCACACACCCCAGGAAGGTGTCTCTCTTTTCTGGTCTTGAAGATATGTTTGACAGGAGAAATCTGCCTCTGGGCGGATATGACTTGAAACCTATCCTGTAACCCTGGGCTACGACCTCCAGAACCCAAGGGTCTATAACGTCTCTTCTCTAGGCCTCCGCAAAAAAAAAAGATAGTCTGCCCCCTACCTGATCCGAGGACAGGTTGGGGGCCACCCCTTCATGCCGACTTCGACTCGGCAGGGTTATGAAACTTGTCCGCACAAAAGGGACAAAAAGTAGACTCCTTATCCTGAGGCAAGAAGGCACCAGTGACCTTAGAAATGATAGAATCCAGGCCCGGGCCAAACAAAACTTTCCCCTTGAGTGGGAAGGAAAGCAATCGAGACTTAGAAGTCATGTCAGCCCACCACGACTTTAGCCACAGAGCCCTGCGGGCTAAAATCGAAAAACCTGAGCATTTAGGCGAATAATCTGCATGTTAGCATCACAGATGAACGAAAAGGCCTTAAGGCCTTGATTCATTCTAGAATCTCATCAAGGGGAGTCTCCACCTCAAACATGGCTGATAGAGCTTCACACCAATAGGTAGCCGCACCAGCCACCGCAGCGACCGCCGCCGCTGGTTGGAAAACGAACCCCCCGAGTTGGAACATCTATTGCAACATGGACTCCATCTTTTTATCCATGGGTTCCTTGAAAGAGGAGCTATCCTCTAGCGGAATAGTCCTCTTAGCGAGCGTGGAGATAGCACCATCCACCTTAGGCACGGTTCTCCACAGTTCAAGCTGCGCGTCTGTAACGGGGAAAAGCTTTTTAAAAGAAGAAGAGGGGGAAAAGGAAGAACCAAGTTTCTCCCATTCATTCTTAATAATGTTAGCCATCTTGACTGGAACCGGGACGGCCTGGGGCACTACCCTGTCCTCGTTAACCCTATCCAGTTTCGGGATCAAAGGTTCCTCCAGTAGCTTCGGTTCCGGAACCTCCAACGTAGCAGGCACCTCTTTCAGCAGAAAGCGCAAATGCTCCATCTTAAATTTAAAATCTGAATCCTCCACGAACGGAGGCCTAGAAGTAGCCGATTCCGACCCAGAAGCAACATCCTCCGATAACTCTGAGTTGTCCTCCTCAGCGGATAATCTGTCTGAGACATCCGGGGGAGTCGAAGACCCCTGAGACGGATAGCAGTGCCGTACCTTCAACTTGTGCTTAGTAGGGAAAGGCATCACATTTAGGCCGCAGACACCACTGTCTGTAACTGATCGGCGAAGTCTGGAGGCCAATGGACCCCTCCCGCAGGAGGATTACCCATGCCCTGGGGAACTGCAAATGGATTTAAGGGAACGCACCTCACGGGGTGGAGAACCCTCAGAGGTGGACGGCTCAGTCATACTAAATACTTTACTCTTTTTGGATATAGCAATATTGTCAAAGCATGTGGAACAGAGTTGCATAGGCGGTTCGACTGGAACCTCCTAACAATATACACAGTTAATAGGTTTAGATGAAGAGGGAATATCCTCTTATATATCAGAGTCCTCCATAGCTTGTGCCTTTATTAAGAATTTGATCAAAAAATAAATGGCACCTTTATATCCGAATGACCCGGACTACAAGAAACAGCTTTCGTCTCCTCCGAACGAAGGGCGAGAAAGACGAAGTTACAGAGGCCACACCTGGTCACATGGAGTGCCATGCAGGACTGCCCCTGCACTCGAGAGACGCAGCAAAAAAGCCTGCCTTAATCTTTCGCTAATGAACTGACTGTTCCACACTGACAGAGCCTCACTGACAGAGCCTCATCTCACACAAATGCAGCAGAAACACAAACAATATTATGCATAATAATATCCCCCCTGTTCAATAACCCCCTTCCGAGGGTATTACCCTAGATTCTATAAAGAAGCCACACTGTGACCCTGTCTTCTTGCGTTATCAAATATATCAAAATGAAACTATCTTACCAGAATCAACGCTGTGGAACAGGCACACGGCCCTTCAAGTGTGACAGGGTAGTAGCATCGCCCATGACATGGACTTGAAAGAAGAAAATCAGGCAGCGAAACTCGTCAACGCCGATTGCTAATGGAGCCGTAAAACTAAGTTGGGATGGGTTTGCAGAAAGACTCTCCATGCATCTCTGGACTCTAACATTCACCCATGCTCTCACTGAGAGGCTGACAGGATTACTTAAAACTCCAGTCCCATTTCGAAGAGTACTACCCTCCATAACTGACTACTCCGAATCTTCCGACACTTCTCTGCCAACCTCCTGTGGGGGGGGTGAGGGAGGTATTTAAGCCTTTGGCTGGGGTGTCTTTGCCTCCTCCTGGTGACCAGGTTCTTATTTCCTACAAGTAATGAATGAAGCAGTGGACTCTCCTTCCATTAAGATGGGAACAAGGAAATTAATTGGCAAAAAAAACCCTAACGTTAAAGAGATGGTAAACTATGCCTACCTCGAATGAGCAATCTTAAATGAAGTCCCAAAACAATGTGAGTTTAATTCATCAAATCCGCATATTCGCTGTATATATCCAAATATTGACGATTATATATCTACATTTTTTATATCCATCCTCCTCCTGTAGAATGTCAGCCATTGTTTTAGTCCAGTCACGTTTTTTAGACAACCAATGACACACCAGGCCACTTGGTGACACACCCCGAACGAAAACATAATTTATGCTTACCTAATAAATTAATTTCTCTTGTAGTGTATCCAGTCCACGGATCATCCATTACTTGTGGGATATTCTCCTTCCCAACAGGAAGTTGCAAGAGGATCACCCACAGCAGAGCTGCTATATAGCTCCTCCCCTCACTGCCATATCCAGTCATTCGACCGAAACAAGACGAGAAAGGAGAAACCATAGGGTGCAGTGGTGACTGTAGTTTAATTAAAATTTAGACCTGCCTTAAAAGGACAGGGCGGGCCGTGGACTGGATACACTACAAGAGAAATAAATTTATCAGGTAAGCATAAATTATGTTTTCTCTTGTTAAGTGTATGCAGTCCACGGATCATCCATTACTTGTGGGATACCAATACCAAAGCTAAAGTACACGGATGATGGGAGGGACAAGGCAGGAACTTAAACAGAAGGAACCACTGCCTGTAGAACCTCTCTCCCAAAAACAGCCTCCGAAGAAGCAAAAGTATCAAATTTGTAAAATTTTGAAAAGGTATGAAGCGAAGACCAAGTCGCAGCCTTGCAAATCTGTTCAACAGAAGCCTCATTTTTAAAGGCCCAGGTGGAAGCCACAGCTCTAGTAGAATGAGCTGTAATCCTTTCAGGGGGCTGCTGTCCAGCAGTCTCATAGGCTAAACGGATTATACTCCAAAGCCAAAAAGAAAGAGAGGTTGCCGAGGCCTTTTGACCTCTCCTCTGTCCAGAGTAAACAACAAACAGGTTAGATGTTTGACGAAAATCTTTAGTAGCTTGTAAGTAAAACTTCAAGGCACGGACTACATCTAGATTATGCAAAAGACGTTCCTTCTTTGAAGAAGGATTAGGACACAATGATGGAGCAACAATCTCTTGATTGATATTCTTGTTAGAAACCACCTTGGGTAAAAACCCAGGTTTTGTACGCAGAACTACTTTATCTGAATGAAAGATCAGATAAGGAGAATCACAATGTAAGGCAGATAACTCAGAGACTCTTCGAGCCGAGGAAATAGCCATCAGAAACAGAACTTTCCATGATAGAAGTTTGATATCAATAGAATGAAGGGGTTCAAACGGAACCCATTGGAGAACTTTAAGAACCAAGTTTAAGCTCCATGGAGGAGCAACAGGTTTAAACACAGGCTTAATTCTAACTAAAGCCTGACAAAATGCCTGAACGTCTGGAACTTCTGCCAGATGCTTGTGTAAAAGAATAGACAGAGCAGAAATCTGTCCCTTTAAAGAACTAGCTGATAATCCTTTGTCCAAACCCTCTTGGAGGAAGGACAATATCCTAGGAATCCTAACCCTACTCCATGAGTAATTCTTGGATTCACACCAATGAAGATATTTACGCCATATCTTGTGGTAGATTTTCCTGGTGACAGGCTTTTGTGCCTGTATTAAGGTATCAATGACTGACTCGGAGAAGCCACGCTTTGATAGGATCAAGCGTTCAATCTCCATGCAGTCAGTCTCAGAGAAATTAGATTTGGATGATTGAAAGGACCTTGTATTAGAAGGTCTTGTCTCAGAGGCAGAGTCCACGGTGGAAATGATGACATGTCCACCAGATCAGCATACCAGGTCCTGCGTGGCCACGCAGGCGCTATCAGAATCACTGATGCTCTCTCCTGTCTGATTTTGGCAATCAGTCGAGGGAGCAGAGGAAACGGTGGAAACACATAAGCCAGGTTGAAGAACAAAGGAGCTGCTAGAGCATCTATCAGCGTCGCTTCTGGGTCCCTGGACCTGGATACGTAACAAGGAAGCTTGGTGTTCTGGCGAGACGCCATGAGATCCAGTTCTGGTTTGCCCCAACGATGGACCAATTGAGCAAACACCTCCGGATGGAGTTCCCACTCCCCCGGATGAAAAGTCTGACGACTTAGAAAATCTGCCTCCCATTTCTGTACGCCCGGGATATGGATCGCTGATAGGTGGCAAGAGTGAGTCTCTGCCCAGCGAATTATCTTGGAGACTTCAGACATCACTAGGGAACGCCTGGTTCCCCCTTGATGGTTGATGTAAGCCACAGTCGTGATGTTGTCCGACTGAAATCTGATGAACCTCAGTGTTACTAACTGAGGCCAAGCTAGAAGAGCATTGAATATTGCTCTTAACTCCAGAATATTTATTGGGAGGAGTTTCTCCTCCTAAGTCCATGAACCCTGAGCCTTCAGGGAGTTCCAGACTGCACCCCAACCTAGAAGGCTGGCATCTGTTGTTACAATTGTCCAATCTGGTCTGCGAAAGGTCATACCCTTGGACAGATGGACCCGAGATAACCACCAGAGAAGAGAATCTCTGGTTTCCTGATCCAGATTTAGTAGAGGGGACAAATCTGTGTAATCCCCATTCCACTGACTGAGCATGCATAATTGCAGCAGTCTGAGATGCAGGCAAATGGCACTATGTCCATCGCCGCTACCATTAAGCCGATTACTTACATGCACTGAGCCACCATGGGGCGCAGAATGGAGTGAAGAACACGGCAAGCATTTAGAAGTTTTGATAACCTGGACTCCGTCAGGTAAATTTTCATTTCTACAGAATCTATAAGAGTCCCTAGGAAGGAAACCCTTGTGAGAGGAGATAGAGAACTCTTTTCTTCGTTCACTTTCCACCCATGCGACCTCAGAAATGCCAGAACTATCTCTGTATGAGACTTGGCAATTTTAAAGCTTGACGCCTGTATCAGGATGTCGTCTAGATAAGGAGCCACCGCTATGCCTCGCGGTCTTAGAACCGCCAGAAGTGAGCCCAGAACCTTTGTAAAATTTTTGGGGGCTGTAGCCAACCCGAAGGGAAGAGCTACAAATTGGTAATGCCGGTCTAGAAAGACAAACCTAAGGAACTGATGATGATTCTTGTGAATCGGAATGTGAAGGTAGGCATCCTTTAAGTCCACAGTGGTCATGTACTGACCCTCTTGGATAATGGGTAAGATGGTTCGAATAGTTTCCATCTTGAATGATGGAACTCTGAGGAATTTGTTTAAGATCTTTAGATCCAAAATTGGTCTGAAGGTTCCCTCTTTTTTGGGAACCACAAACAGATTTGAATAAAAACCCTCTCCTTGTTCTGTCCGCGGAACTGGATGGATCACTCCCATTACTAGGAGGTCTTGCACGCAGCGTAGGAATGCCTCTCTCTTTATCTGGTTTGCAGATAATCTTGAAAGGTGAAATCTCCCTTGTGGAGGAGAAGCTTTGAAGTCCAGAAGATATCTCTGAGATATGATCTCCAACGCCCAGGGATCCTGAACATCTCTTGCCCACGCCTGGGTGGAGAGAGAAAGTCTGCCCCCTACTAGATCCGTTGCCGGATAGGGGGCCATTCCTTCATGCTTACTTAGAGGCAGCAGCAGGCTTTCTGGCCTGCTTGCCCTTGTTCCAGGACTGGTTAGATTTCCAGGCCTGCTTGGATTGAGCAAAAGTTCCCTCTTGTTTTGAAGCAGAGGAAGTTAATGCTGCACCAGCCTTGAAATTTTGAAAGGCACGAAAATTAGACTGTTTGGCCCTTGATTTGGCCCTGTCCTGAGGAAGGGTATGACCCTTACCTCCAGTAATGTCAGCAATAATTTCTTTTAAACCAGGCCCGAATAAGGTCTGCCCCTTGAAAGGAATGTTGAGTAATTTAGACTTTGAAGTCACGTCAGCTGACCAGGATTTAAGCCATAGCGCCCTACGCGCCTGGATGGCAAATCCGGAATTCTTAGCCGTTAGTTTAGTCAAATGAACAATGGCATCAGAAACAAATGAGTTAGCTAGCTTAAGTGTTCTAAGCTTGTCAATGATTTCAGTCCATGGGGCTGTATGGATGGCCTCTTCCAGGGCCTCAAACCAGAACGCCGCCGCAGCAGTGACAGGCGCAATGCATGCAAGGGGCTGTAAAATAAAACCTTGTTGAATAAACATTTTCTTAAGGTAACCCTCTAATTTTGTATCCATTGGATCTGAAAAAGCACAACTGTCCTCAACCGGGATAGTGGTACGCTTTGCTAAAATAGAAACTGCTCCCTCCACCTTAGGGACCATCTGCCATAAGTCCCGTGTAGTGGCGTCTATTGGAAACATTTTTCTAAATATAGGAGGGGGGGAAAACGGCACACCGGGTCTATCCCACTCCTTACTAATAATTTCTGTAAACCTTTTAGGTATTGGAAAAACATCAGTACACACCAGCACTGCATAGTATTTATCCAGTCTACACAATTTCTCTGGCACTGCAATTGTGTCACAGTCATTCAGAGCAGCTAACACCTCCCCAAGCAATACACAGAGGTTCTCAAGCTTAAATTTAAAATTAGAAATCTCTGAATCAGGTTTCCCAGAGTCAGAGATGTCACCCACAGACTGAAGCTCTCCGGCCTCAGGTTCTGCATATGGTGACGCAGTATCAGACATGGCTCTTACAGCATCTACGCGCTCTGTATCTCGTCTAACCCCAGAGCTATCGCGCTTGCCTCTTAATTCAGGCAATCTGGCTAATACCGCTGACAGGGTATTATCCATGATCGCAGCCATGTCCTGCAAAATAATCGCTATGGGCGTCCCTGATGTACTTGGCGCCATATTAGCGTGAGTCCCTTGAGCAGGAGGCAAAGGGTCCGACACGTGGGGAGAGTTAGTCGGCATAACTTCCCCCTCGACAGAACCCTCTGGTGACAATTCTTTTATAGATAAAGACTGATCTTTACTGTTTAAGGTGAAATCAATACATTTAGTACACATTCTCCTATGGGGCTCCACCATGGCTTTTAAACATAATGAACAAGTAGTTTCCTCTGTGTCAGACATGTTTGTACAGACTAGCAATGAGACTAGCAATGACTAGCAAGCTTGGAAAACACTTTAAACCAAGTTAACAAGCAATATAAAAAACGTTACTGCGCCTTTAAGAAAAACAAATTTTGACAAAATTTGAAATAACAGTGAAAAAAGGCAGTTACACTAACGAAATTTTTACAGTGTATGTAACAAGTTAGCAGAGCATTGCACCCACTTGCAAATGGATGATTAACCCCTTAATACCAAAAACGGAATAATAAATGACAAAAACGTTTTTAAAACCAGTCACAACAACTGCCACAGCTCTACTGTGGCTGTTACCTTCCTCAAACACGACTTTTGAAGCCTTTTGAGCCCTTCAGAGATGTCCTGTATCATGCAGAGGGAAGCTGAATGTCTCTGTCTGTAATTTTTTCTGCGCAAAAAAGCGCTAAAATAGGCCCCTCCCACTCATATTACAACAGTGGAAAGCCTCAGGAAACTGTTTCTAGGCAAAAATCAAGCCAGCCATGTGGAAAAAAACTAGGCCCCAATAAGTTTTATCACCAAGCATATATAAAAACGATTAAACATGCCAGCAAACGTTTTATATTGCACTTTTATAAGAGTATGTATCTCTGTTAATAAGCCTGATACCAGTCGCTATTAAATCACTGCATTTAGGCTTAACTTACATTAATCCGGTATCAGCAGCATTTTCTAGCAAATTCCATCCCTAGAAAAATGTTAACTGCACATACCTTATTGCAGGATAACCTGCACGCCATTCCCCCTCTGAAGTTACCTCACTCCTCAGAATATGTGAGAACGGCAGTGGATCTTAGTTACTTCTGCTAAGATCATAGAAACCGCAGGCAGATTCTTCTTCTAAATACTGCCTGAGATAAAATAGTACGCTCTGGTACCATTTAATAATAATAAACTTTTGATTGAAGAAAGAAACTAACTATAATACACCACTCACCTCTTACTACCTCCATCTTTGTTGAGAGTTGCAAGAGAATGACTGGATATGGCAGTGAGGGGAGGAGCTATATAGCAGCTCTGCTGTGGGTGATCCTCTTGCAACTTCCTGTTGGGAAGGAGAATATCCCACAAGTAATGGATGATCCGTGGACTGGATACACTTAACAAGAGAAATACACCCTTCTAGACTTATGCGCATGCCCTTGTGTATATCTGCACTAGCCTCGATTTTTGCGCATGCTCAAGATCAAGTTATGTATTGCATACAGTTATCTAACTCATGCACAGAGAGAGGAACGAAAGTTGACATGTCAGTGCTGTGACGTGGAGAGGGGTGTTTCAGCTCTCTCGCCGGGATGAAGGTAATACCAGGAAGTAATGCATGGGGAGGAGCAATGAGCGTTACGACTATGAGTAAAATATTAATTCATTATACATACGAACATCGTAATTTAAAGAAAATATGGGCGAATTGTGTGATCGATACTTGGAGAATAAACATATATTGCTCAATTAGTAAAAATTTACCATCACTTTAAGTGTTTAAATGTATAAAAAGCAAGGACATTTTTTAATTAAACTGCACTCACTTGGGAGCTTTGCATGACATTAATGACATTGTTGATGACAACTTGATATCACTAGTGAAAAAAAAAAAAAATATATATATATATATATATATATATATATATATATATATATATATATACATATACACACACACATATACACACACACACATATACATACACATACATACATAGATAGATACACACAGTATGTACAGAAATATATATTTTAAAAAACACCCAGGGATAACTTTTGTAACAGTATAGTTGATGCCATTAGAAAAAAAAACTGTTAATGAGGTGTTGAAGGGTGAGCAAGGGCTGACATGTGAGGGACAGTGAGCTAAGCGGTAAGCAGGGCTGTGTGTAAAGAATAAGAGGTGAGCGGATAAGGAGGAGGCTGTGTGCGGAGGGAAGTGTATTTTATTTAAATCATTCTGTATGCATCTAAAATTCTACTTATAGTCCTAATAATAGTTGACTAACTTCTTAATTTGTCAGCCTATGAACTAAAAGTAACATTAACGTGCTAACTGCAATACGTTAAAGGCAATTCAAAATACCTTTGGAAGCATTTTTTGCAATGAACTCCCATAAAAGGTCCCATAAAATAAATAAATTAACTCCTTTTGCAAAGATACTTTAGTGCAGTCATAACTAGCAAAATAAGAAAAATGTGCATGTGACCCGCTGCTAAAATGTTGGTAGTCTGTGTGCACAAACATTTGCTGCCCATGCATATAAAAATGTTTTCCCCGCAGTAAAAGGCTATCTTCTTACTGGCCACACATTTCTATATTAGCAAAGTTACTTTGTCATGATCATCCTTAAAGGGACCAGTATGTTAAGGAGTAAAGTAAAATTCTGCTAACTACATGCACATAACTAAGCCTTAAACCTTTTGAAAGGAATGACAGAATTGCTAAAATATTTTGGATTCCTTCTTAGACACAGAAATCTGGAAGCATGCAGAGGCGCAACTCAGGAGTGGCTTTGACAATGGTTCAGCCATGGAAAATCACTTGAGAAAAGCAAAAAAATGTGTTCTTTAATTTCAGTGATTTCAAATAAAAAAAACACTGCTTGTTAAAGCTTTTCATACTGAATGTATCAAATCTTAAAGAGGACATGAAGTCAGAATTAAACTTTCATGATTCAGGCAGAGCATACAGTTAGCTTCTACTACTATGTTTACTTTGTTCTCTTGGTATCTTTTGTTGTAAAGCATACCTGGGTTGGCTCAGGAGCATAAATACACTACTGGGAGCTAGCTGATTGTTGGCTACAGAATGTTTCTTGTCATTGGCTCACTAGATGTGTTCAGTTAGCTCACAATAGTGTGTTGCTGCTCTGGAGCCGACTGTAACTGTGTGTAGTAACACAATGTATTTGATGGGAGATAAGAACCAAAACGGCCCATCAAGTCTACGCATATTACACAGATTATGCAAGCAATTGAACACAAATGTTACATACAAATAAAACATAAATACATATGTATACACATAAATACATATGCGCACACACACACACATATATATATATATATATATATATATATATATATATATATATATATATATATATATATATATATATCAGTGCATTGGAGTCCTTTGCAGTTATGTAGCTGAAAACATGTAAAGGCATATGTATTTAATATTCATTTTTAATAAAGTGTTATACTGTGTACTTACTGTAAATATTTCACATTCTAAATGTTCTGTGCATAGCAGAATATGTTCTAAGAATTTCTAAATAGATAATATATATATATATATATATATATATATATAAAACCAAAATACTATCAGATATATGTAGAAATATTTATTTATGAATAAATAGAACATTGGAATGTGAAATTTATGTCGGGTTAGCGCACATGAGAATATGCGATTTGGTTTGCATAAGAGTGGGGTGTTAGGTTTTCCCCCACTTTTTTTGCTCCATTGACTTACGTGAACGTGATATTGTAAGTTCGGCTTTTTGCGCTTGTTGGGTTAGCACAAGAGCAAAAACGGTTTATTTTCAACTCATAATACGAGTTCAACCCGAGGAGCACAAAAATCTTACTTCTAGCACAATTAACGCTTGAGCGGGAGTGTTAATTAGCGTGCCACTTGTAATCCGGCGCTTATTATTTACAGTGGTGTACGAGTCTCATTCGCTGATAGCTGTCACATTTTTAAATTTGTGAAACTTTTTTCTAGAGCGGAAAAACTATTGCACACATTATTTTTGCTGTTACCAGGGGCCACAAAAATCAGTGCAAAGGGCCGCCAATTGGCCAGCCCTCGTTTAAGTCAAGCAGTCGCACAGCAATTTGTGTTAAGGCTGTGCTTTACAAGTGTAGGACTATTTTGGCTGCCTGATTACTCCATAGCAGAATGTTGCAAATTACCTTATATGGCAGTAGTTCCCCTTTAACAAACCATTGTATGTAACTGTATAACTCATAATGCAGACTATAAAAAAAAAAGCATCCACTATGTGTCTTAAAGGGGCTTAAAATGTGATCTGATACCACCAATTAACCCCTTAATGACCACAGCACTTTTCCATTTTCTGTCCGTTTGGGACCAAGGCTATTTTTAGATTTTTGAGGTGTTTGTGTTTAGCTGTAATTTTCCTCTTATTCATTTACTGTACCCACACATATTATATACCGTTTTTCTCGCCATTAAATGGACTTTCTAAAGATACCATTATTTTCATCATATCTTATAATTTACTATAAAAATTTTTATAAAATATGAGGAAAAAATGGAAAAAAACACACTTTTTCTAACTTTGACCCCCAAAATCTGTTACACATCTACAACCACAAAAAAACACCCATGCTAAATAGTTTCTAAATTTTGTCCTGATTTTAGAAATACCCAATGTTTACATGTTCTTTGCTTTTTTTGTAAACTATAGGGCCATAAATACAAGTAGCACTTTGCTATTTCCAAACCATTTCTTTTCAAAATTAGCGCTAGTTACATTAGAACACTGATATCTTTCAGGAATCCCTGAATATCCCTTGACATGTATATATTTTTTTTTAGTAGACAACCCAAAGTATTGATCTAGGCCCATTTTGGTATATTTCATGCCACCATTTCACCGCCAAATGCGATCAAATACAAAAAATCGTTCACTTTTCACAATTTTTTTCACAAACTTTTGGTTTCTAACTTAAATTATTTACAAACAGCTTGTGCAATTATGGCATAAATGGTTGTAAATTCTTCTTTGGGATCCCCTTTGTTCAGAAATAGCAGACATATATGACTTTGGCGTTGCTTTTTGGTAATTAGAAGGCCGCTAAATGCCACTGCGCACCACACGTGTATTATGCCCAGCAGTGAAGGGGTTAATTAGGGAGCATGTAGGGAGCTTTTTGGGATAGTTTTAGCTTTAGTGTAGTGTAGTAGACAACCCCAAGTATTGATCTAGGCCAATTTTGGTATATTTTATGCCACCATTTCACCGCCAAATGCGATCAAATTAAAAAAAAAGTTAAATTTTTCTCAATTTTAGGTTTCTCACTGAAATTATTTACAAACAGCTTGTGCAATTATGGCACAAATGGTTGTAAATGCTTCTCTGGGATCCCCTTTGTTCAGAAATAGCAGACATATATGGCGTTGGCATTGCTTTTTGGTAATTAGAAGGCCTCTAAATGCCGCTGCGCATCACACGTGTATTATGGCTAGCAGTGAAGGGGTTAATTATGTAGCTTGTAGGGAGCTTGCAGGGTTAATTTTATCTTTAGTGTAGAGCTCAGCCTCCCACTTGAAACATCAGACCCCCTGATCCCTCCCAAACAGCTCTCTTCCCTCCCCCACCCCACAATTGTCCCCGCCATCTTAAGTACTGGCAGAAACTCTGCCAGTACTAAAATAAAAGGTATTTGGCCCTTTTTAAAAAAAAAAAAAAAAGCATATTTACATATGCTGATGTGTATGATCCCCCCTTAGACCCCAACCTCACTGATCCCCCACCTAACAGCTCTCTAACCCTTGCCCTCTGCCTTAATGGGCGCCATCTTGGGTACTGGCAGCTGTCTGCCAGTACCCAGTTTTGCAAAAAATGTGCCTTTTTTTTAAAAAAAATAGCCCTTTTCTGTAGTGTAGCTTCCCCCCCCCCCCCACCAAGACCAACCCACAACCCCTTCCTGATCCCTTAGATTATATTTTAAATATTTAAAATGTCTTTAGTTTTATTTACTTTTAACTTTGATTTTCTGTAGTGTAGCGGTTCCCACCCGCTCCCGCCCCGTGCACGCGCCCGCCCACCAACCCCCGTGCACGTGCGCGCTCCCATGCGCGCCCCCGTGGGTCCCGCCCCCCTCCACTCCATACACAGCATCGATGGCCGCCCACCCGCCTCCCACGTAAGCTCCCACCCACCAACGATACCGGCCATCGATGTCCGGTGCAGAGAGGGCCACAGAGTGGCTCTCTCTGCATCGGATGGCCAAGGGGGGTTATTGCAGGATGCCTCCATATCGAGGCATCACTGCAATAACCGGAAAGCAGCTGGAAGCGAGCAGGATCGCTTCCAGCTGCTTTCCAGACCAAGGACGTACGCCACACGTCCTCGGTCATTAACTGCATTTTTTTTTGAGGACGTGTGGCGTACGTCCTTGGTCGTTAAGGGGTTAATACACGACTGCTCAGTGCTGTGCATATGCTCATTTACAGCTAGCAATAACTGTCCACAATCAAAGTAGGTAAGGTTAACATACTCACTACAGTAATGTGTGTGCACAATGGGCTGACAAAATAAAATGTAAATAATTTAATACATTTGCACATAAATGCAGACTCTTAATGGTTTATTTCTGATATCCATCATCCTATATGACTCTGGATCAGGGCACATCCCAAGTCTCCCGGAAGCTCCGGGAGTCTCCCGCATTCAAAGAGCTGCATCCTGACGCCCGCAAATCAATTGGACTATCCCGGAAGGCAGCTAACCCAAGATTATGGTAATATATTTTCGTCAGCTAACAGAGCGTGCATAGCGATTTTTTGTGTAATCTGACACAACACGAAAACAAATCGTTATATGCACGCTCTCTGTTACTAGGCAGAGTACTACTCTCACTGTGCGTGTGTGCGATCGCTTAGTTTCCGTTCTATTCGTTCGTGATTGGCTGCTTCATTCTGTTCCACTGACTTCCTGTGTTGCTGTGGTAACCACCGGTACAGCTAGTTAGTGACGTCATACTACACCGAGGATTCATTGAAGTAAGTAACCAAACGACAGGATGTCTATATCTGCCCAAGTTTATGAAAAAAACATTTTTTTTCTAGAATAGCTTGTCGTACCTCTAAGCTATGTTATTTTGCATATTAACCAATTTTCTGCCAGAGAGGGACACTCTTGGTGCCATGGGTTTAACCCTTTTATATCTGCATTAACCCCTTTGTGTCTGTGGCCCTGACTCGGTCCTTTCAAGAGCTGTGCAGCAGGTGTTCAGAAAGCGAGCTGGGCTTCTAACACACATCCGCCGCATCTCTTCTGATGCAAGCTGCAGGGACAGCTCAGACACAGCACCCGGAGAGGTAAATGCCGGCTATAGGCAGTGGGCACTGCCACTGTCAGGGGGAGGTATTCTATGTGACTTGGTCATCAGTGAGCTCTGACACTGAAGCAGGGATGACTGCTGGCAGCATACACCATGAATTGCTAGCTGAGATCTCTAACATGGCTGTACTGGAGCAAATCATTCTATGATAACCTCTGTACACCCTGATGTGACTGTACTCTATTAACCCTTAATGAGGTTAATGTATAAACTGCTACGAGGTTGAGACTTCCAGCAAAATGCTTAAATCTGCCAAACAAGCTGCTGCGCGGTACAATGAAAAATAAGTAGAAAAGCTATTTGCATTAAGGTGTGTAAATTAGTAGAATATGTTGTTAAATAAATAGTTGAGTTCTGTCATAATAAAATGTCATGTCGGGGGGGCGGAGCCTACAGCTGTAGTGGCAGGACGTGTCTTATGGGAGCTCCTGGTTCTATCACAGAGTTTTATGTAATATTTTATTAGTTTTCCATAGAGAAAGTATTTTATTTTGTGACCAGAGACCAGCAGACTGCTATATGATTCAAGAAATTGATAATCCTGGGGGAAATTCTTTGGATTCACGTCTCTGCCTAAGCTCTGCAGTTAGGCCACGCGGCTGTTGCATTTATTTGGTGCCAAGCAGTTTGTGGAGCCGGGGCCTTCGCATATTCCCCCCCCTAGGTGACTGGGGTTACGCGCAGTACTAATTACTGCTACTTCTGCAATTTGTTCCTGCAATTACATGACAATATGTGTGCACCTAAAAATGCCATTACTGCACAGGACATGCAACGCATATTACAAGAACATTTTTTGAACCTATCTAAGAGTATACATAGGGCCTGGAATGATACTCCTACACAACAGAGTTCAGACACGGCTCCAGTGGACGGTGGAGCGGTAACCCCGGACATCGTAGAGAGCACAGCAGTGAACGAGATAGAAAGGGCTCTGACTACCGAAGTACAAACAGCAATCGAGAGCCCGCGGGAGTCTAGGCGGCTTGCGGTATTACAGAAACAAGCGGTATGCCCTGCCACTCCTTCAAGGGTCGAAATGTTGAAGTGGCCTGTTTTAGTGAGGAGCGCTGACCTGTTAGATGAGACGAGCCAAACACCAGCTGGGATCGTGATAACACGGCTCGCTAAGCACCTACAGCCCGACATGACCACAGGAACGGTGAAGGGCCTAATCACAATACTGCCCGGAATAAGAATTAAAGTACCTCATTCGGAGAAACTTCCATCTTCTACCCCAAGACCTCAGGGGAACCACTGTTCGCTGACCGCAGAGAAATATCACTTAACTTTCCGACGCACTGCTCCCACGAGAGCCTTCAGAGACTGGCGACAAGGTATTGGGTAAGCTGCGCTTCACATGGAAGGCCAGACTATTGCCGGGTCTGGTGTGGTCATACTTTGATCGGATGGCTACACAGCAAGAACTGGCTCTTATGGTGACTTTATATGGCAACTTTATTTGACTCAGCATTGGGACCTAATTATTTTTGGCTCCATGTAACACCAACCATTGAGAATAGTCCCCTGCTCCTAGAGACTTACTCTATATTTGTGTTGGCATTTTTGCTTGAACATGGAGGGATATCTACTCTCGGTTCTTAGCTACATAGGCTTGTTTAACTATAAGTTTGATCAAATGGTTCACAGTTTATAAGTTTGTGTGTTGATTTGTAGAATTTCCAGTTGTGCTAGGTCTTATTTATATCTGGTTTATTATGAGAGACCGTCTGTTTTATTAAATATGTATACTAAGAGCCCAGAATTTAGTTACACCCACTATGCTTGTCCTAGCCTCTGTATATTCTGTCAATGGAGAACACCTGTGTATTTATTTGTGTATGTAATGTCCAGGGTATTGTATATTTATGAGCAGCCCAAAGTCTCCCACCCGGCTAAGTTTGCTCTTATATAACCTGCTGTTAGTGTTTAACTAGAAGATGCCTTTATACCATGGTATTTACTTATATCAACCAGATGTTTCCACAATATATAAGTGGACTCTGGTATATATTCCCTTATAAATTTCCTTCGACCCCCTATTGCCCATTTGCCATTTAAATCCCCCCCTACGCCTTGTACTGTTTGGACACTGGAGTTGTGCTCAAAATGGTGGCATGGGAGTGTTCTTACTGCATTTGAAAGATAGATCCTTTTTTTGTTTTTTATGCCCTTAACAATACTAGCTACATGTTCTTACATCTCATGTATATATATATGTATCTATAGTCACTATGTTCACCAATGTTTTGAAGGTCCAAAAGCGGCCTTATATTACTATATATTCCTCCTAGCTTTGTCTTATGATACCATGGCGGTCCAAAAGTGACCTCATATACACATAGGAGGCACAAAAATAGAGGGTTTAATTTTATAGGTCACTAATATTTAGGTCATTTAGCTACGGTATATACTCTACACACCATAGCGACATATGCAACTCTTTTATACCTGCAAGTGTCATTGTCTTTGTGCAATTAATGTATTGTAGCAGGTCATTTATTGTATGTATAGTGATCTTATTACCTCATTGTAATGTTTACTAACTCTCAATAAAAAAATTAAAAAAAAAAAAAAAAAAAAAAAAATGTCATGTCCTTTTTTCATTTTTTTTTTTTTTTTTGGGGGGGGGGGGGGTGCGCAGTAGCTGGTGAAGCCACCTCTCTGAAATTAGTTTTTGCAGGTTGGGATGTCTGCACATACCCTGGGATACTGTTTGAAAACCACTAAGTTCTGATTTCCCGGGAAGTAAATATAAGCAGTGCAGCTAGTTATATGTGAACTTTTTAACCACTGGAGGGCAGCAGCACATAGCACGCCTTAAGAAATGTGCAGTGGTGCCGAGAGGTGAATTAGTCTAAAACATCAATGCACTCGCTGGATTTCTATACAAATCAATCACCTTAGCTTGACGAAGGGGAGCTGGTCCCCAAACATCACTACATATAATAAGGTTGTGTTTGATTTGTCCACAACCTTAACCTCTTAAGGACATATGACGGAATTTTTCCGTCATAAAACAATTGAGCAAACTGAAAGCTGTGTCTTTAAAGGGTTAAAGGGGCAGTCAACTCCAAAATTGTTATCGTTTAAAAAGATAGACAACAGCTTTTACTACCCATTCCCTAGCTTTGCACAACCAACATGGTTGTTATATTAATATATTTTATAACATTTAAACCTCTAAATTTCTGCCTGTTTCTAAGCCACTACAGACAGCCTCTTATCAAATACTTTTTTATTAGCTTTTAATAAGAGACTGCTAATTCAAATGTGCCATATAGATGACATTGGGCTCTCTCCTGTGGAGTTGTGCATGACATGGCACTAATTGGCTACAAAAACAAGTCAATAGATAATAAATAAATAAATAGCCATGGGATAAGTGGGCTGTCAGAAGAGGCTTAGATACAAGGTAATCACAGAGATAAAACTATATTTATATAACCATGTTGGCTGTACAAAGCTGGAGAATTAGGATTATCTCTTCTTTTAAACAATAAAAATGTTTTTTGTTGACTTTCCCTTTAAATTGTTTGTAGGTACACTTGGACCTTGGTTTAGGTTAGTGCAAGGGTAGCCTACCTTCTAACGATATAGAGATAGATCATTCTTATTGAATGGTAAAATATATTTAAAAAATACTAACATTGAGTGGGACTGAAAACTATGACATTCAGTGCAGCAGGAAGCATATGATGATGTCATTTTTAACTTATAATGGGCATTTGTATTCAGTAGAATATGCATTATATATGTAATGTATGTCACAAATACAAATATGACGATACTCAAATCCAAATCAAGGAATGTCATATATATATAAAAACATTTTATAGCATAAATAAAAATGACTTGTCACTTGGATTGCATGATATTTATTATTAGCTTTATTTGTTAAGAGAACAAGTTTAGAGGCTACATTTGTAGTACAACATAATAAACTTACAAAATAATTTAAGGTTGGAAAAAATATGAAAAAAGTTAATGACTTAATAGAGGATGGCTATAATTATGCTAAAGTACACAGCTAACATTCACATGACAAATGTCCATTCCATACATTTTGATAAGGCCTGGGAAAATCATGAAATAGCAACTTATTCTAAAGAGAGACAGTGTGTCATCAGTAGATGTGTGCCCAGAGGGGAGTATGTGCATAGCACATACACAAAATTACTTCTGTAAGAATCTCCCTGTCAGGACGGTAAAGAACACAGATCATACACTGTATTTACAGAAGAGGGACATTTTCTACACAACAGATAGCATCATAGTGCTGACTTACCCTGTACTGTGTGCTGATGTTTTATAGTGACAGATCCTTCATTGAAAAAAACAGACGAAAAAATGAATTCTCTCTTCTCTATATTCCAGAAGTGGAAACTACAGCAAAGACGGAAGGGTTTCCAAAGACTAATTTACATGCTAATTATCAGCACAGACATCTGTTTCCTGTGCTAAACTTCCTGCTTTAAGCTGTGCAAGGCCATGGTCGCAATTGAGTTCCTTATGTATCGGCTGCAAGCAAAGGCTGATGTATGGTGCATGTGCACCATCAGTAACAGCACGGCAACCAATGGCAACTTAAATTAAAAAGCAGCAGTGTTCTTCAGAATTTCCTAATCAGCAAGCCTAATTAGTTAAAAACGGTACAGTGATTGTATTGGCTAAAAATGGGGGCAGGAATGTTTGACACCCTTGGATGGGTGGGGTAGGTTCCCTTGTTGGTTGCAACACTTACTAAGTTAGCAGAATCATGTTCAGAGCTTTGAAATGCTGTTGCAAACACTGACATCAGACACGTCAGTTTGCAGTACATACAGCAGACTAGTGTAAGGCTTTACTAATTACTGTTGATATGTATCTGTTCTAAGTTACCATACCTTTAATAAAAAAAAAAAAGTTTACTGGCATCATCTTAGGTATCTACGATTCAGCCTTTAACAAAATTGGCTTTAACAAAAGTATTGAATATTCCCCCTCCCTCGCTAACACACTGTACTGGTATATCAGACAGGAGGGGGGGGGGGGGGAGAGATGTAAAGGGCACATGTCTTACTGTTGTGGAGTTTCAACATCTTGTCAAAATCTGCCAATAAAAGCAGCAAGTGTGAGTGAGCCAGCATCCTTATAAGGAAACCAATCTGCTCCAAACAAGGGAAGGATTTAGCCGAATAGAAATGATACAAACCACATTAAACATTAAAACGATAATTCACTCCACATAGTGGCCCACCCTATGTATGGATTTTGAAACACTGCACTCCCATACTGGGATACTCCTAGATTTCAGATTCATTTAAAGGGATATGAAACGCAAACATTTTATTTTGTGATGCAAACAGAACATACAATTTTAAAAAAAAGTTTCCAATTTACTTCTATTATCAAATTTACTTTGTTCCCATTGTATTATTTGTTGAAGAGACACCTAGATAGGTGTCTGGAGCACTATATGACAGGAAATAGCGCTGCCATCTAATGCTCTTTCAAATGAATATCATTTTTATTTTTTTTACTGCTGCCATATAGTGCTCCAGACACATTCACGCTCCCAAGCGTTCATCCTTGCTTTTCAACAAAAGATACAAAGAAAACAAATACAATTTGATAATAGAAGTACATTAGAAAGTTGTTTAAAATGGTATGCTCTGAAAGAATTTGGGTTTCATGTCCCTATAAAGAACCAGGTAAAAAACAAAATTTATGCTTACCTGATAAATTTATTTCTCTTGTAGTGTATCCAGTCCACGGATCATCCATTACTTGTGGGATATTCTCCTTCCCAACAGGAAGTTGCAAGAGGATCACCCACAGCAGAGCTGCTATATAGCTCCTCCCCTCACTGCCATATCCAGTCATTCAACCGAAACAAGACGAGAAAGGAGAAACCATAGGGTGCAGTGGTGACTGTAGTTTAATTAAAATTTAGACCTGCCTTAAAAGGACAGGGCGGGCCGTGGACTGGATACACTACAAGAGAAATAAATTTATCAGGTAAGCATAAATTATGTTTTCTCTTGTTAAGTGTATCCAGTCCACGGATCATCCATTACTTGTGGGATACCAATACCAAAGCTAAAGTACACGGATGATGGGAGGGACAAGGCAGGAACTTAAACGGAAGGAACCACTGCCTGTAGAACCTTTCTCCCAAAAACAGCCTCCGAAGAAGCAAAAGTATCAAATTTGTAAAATTTTGAAAAGGTGTGAAGCGAAGACCAGGTCGCAGCCTTGCAAATCTGTTCAACAGAGGCCTCATTTTTAAAGGCCCAGGTGGAAGCCACAGCTCTAGTAGAATGAGCTGTAATCCTTTCAGGGGGCTGCTGTCCAGCAGTCTCATAGGCTAAGCGTATTATGCTCCGAAGCCAAAAGGAGAGAGAGGTTGCCGAAGCTTTTTGACCTCTCCTCTGTCCAGAGTAAACGACAAACAGGGCAGATGTTTGACGAAAATCTTTAGTAGCCTGTAAGTAAAACTTCAAGGCACGGACTACGTCCAGATTATGCAAAAGACGTTCCTTCTTTGAAGAAGGATTAAGACACAATGATGGAACAACAATCTCTTGATTGATATTCCTGTTAGAAACCACCTTAGGTAAAAACCCAGGTTTGGTACGCAGAACAACTTTATCTGAATGAAAGATCAGATAAGGAGAATCACAATGTAAGGCAGATAACTCAGAGACTCTTCGAGCCGAGGAAATAGCCATCAAAAACAGAACTTTCCAAGACAAAAGTTTAATATCAATGGAATGAAGGGGTTCAAACGGAACTCCCTGAAGAACTTTAAGAACCAAGTTTAAGCTCCACGGGGGAGCAACAGTTTTAAACACAGGCTTAATCCTAACCAAAGCCTGACAAAATGCCTGGACGTCTGGAACTTCTGCCAGACGCTTGTGCAAAAGAATAGATAGAGCAGAGATCTGTCCTTTTAAAGAACTAGCTGATAAGCCTTTGTCCAAACCCTCTTGGAGAAAGGACAATATCCTAGTAATCCTAACCTTACTCCATGAGTAACTCTTGGATTCACACCAATAAAGATATTTACGCCATATCTTATGTTAGATTTTCATGGTGACAGGCTTCCGAGCCTGTATTAAGGTATCAATGACTGACTCTGAGAAGCCACGCCTTGATAGAATCAAGCATTCAATCTCCATGCAGTCAGTCTCAGAGAAATTAGATTTGGATGATTGAAAGGACCTTGTATTAGAAGGTCCTGCCTCAGAGGCAGAGTCCATGGTGGAAGAGATGACATGTCCACTAGGTCTGCATACCAGGTCCTGCATGGCCACGCAGGCGCTATCAGAATCACCGATGCTCTCTCCTGTTTGATTTTGGCAATCAGTCAAGGGAGCAGAGGAAACGGTGGAAACACATAGGCCAGGTTGAAGAACCAAGGAGCTGCTAGAGCATCTATCAGCGTTGCTCCCGGGTACCTGGACCTGGATCCGTAACAAGGAAGCTTGGCGTTCTGGCGAGACGCCATGAGATCCAGTTCTGGTTTGCCCCAACGATGGACCAGTTGAGCAAACACCTCCGGATGGAGTTCCCACTCCCCCGGATGAAAAATCTGACGACTTAGAAAATCCGCCTCCCAGTTCTCTACGCCTGAGATGTGGATCGCTGACAGGTGGCAAGAGTGAGACTCTGCCCATCAAATTATCTTTGAGACTTCTAACATCGCTAGGGAACTCCTGGTTCCCCCTTGATGGTTGATGTAAGCCACAGTCGTGATGTTGTCCGACTGAAATCTGATGAACCTCAGTGTTGCTAACTGAGGCCAAACTAGAAGAGCCTTGAATTTTGCTCTTAACTCCAGAATATTTATTGGGAGGAGTTTCTCCTCCTGAGTCCACGATCCCTGAGCCTTCAGGGAGTTCCAGACTGCGCCCCAACCTAGAAGGCTGGCATCTGTTGTTACAATCGTCCAATCTGGCCTGCGAAAGGTCATACCCTTGGACAGATGGACCCGAGAAAGCCACCAGAGAAGAGAATCTCTGGTCTCTTGATCCAGATTTAGTAGAGGGGACAAATCTGAGTAATCCCCATTCCACTGACTTAGCATGCATAATTGCAGCGGTCTGAGATGCAGGCGCGCAAATGGCACTATGTCCATTGCCGCTACCGTTAAGCTGATTACTTCCATGCACTGAGCCACTGACGGGCGTGGAATGGAATGAAGGACACGGCAAGCATTTAGAAGTTTTGATAACCTGGACTCCGTCAGGTAAATTTTCATCTCTACAGAATCTATAAGAGTCCCTAGGAAGGAGACTCTTGTGAGTGGTGATAGAGAACGCTTTTCCACGTTCACTTTCCACTCATGCGACCTCAGAAATGCCAGAACTATCTCTGTAT
The DNA here is from genome assembly GCF_027579735.1 of Bombina bombina. Lineage (NCBI taxonomy): Eukaryota > Metazoa > Chordata > Amphibia > Anura > Bombinatoridae > Bombina > Bombina bombina. The sequence continues at coordinate 761,134,577 of NC_069501.1, forward strand.
GAGACTTGGCAATTTGAAAGCTTGACGCCTGTATCAGGATGTCGTCTAGATAGGGAGCCACCGCTATGCCTCGCGGTCTTAGAACCGCCAGAAGTGAGCCCAGAACCTTTGTAAAAATTCTCAGGGCAGTGGCCAACCAGAAGGGAAGAGCTACAAATTGGTAATGCCTGTCTAGAAAGGCAAACCTTAGGAACCGATGATGATCTTTGTGAATCGGTATGTGAAGGAAGGCATCCTTTAAGTCCACTGTGGTCATGTACTGACCCTCTTGGATCATGGGTAGGATGGTCCGAATAGTTTCCATTTTGAATGATGGAACTCTTAGGAATTTGTTTAAGATCTTTAGATCCAAGATTGGTCTGAAGGTTCCCTCTTTCTTGGGAACCACAAACAGATTTGAATAAAATCCCTGTCCTTGTTCCGTCCGCGGAACTGGATGGATCACTTCCATTACTAGGAGGTCTTGCACACAGCTTAGGAATGCCTCTTTCTTTATCTGGTTTGCTGATAACCTTGAAAGATGAAATCTCCCTTGTGGAGGAGAAGCTTTGAAGTCCAGAAGATATCCCTGAAATATGATCTCCAACGCCCAGGGATCCTGAACATCTCTTGCCCACGCCTGGGCGAAGAGAGAAAGTCTGCCCCCACTAGATCCGTTTCCGGATAGGGGGCCGTTCCTTCATGCTGTCTTGGGGACAGCAGCAGGCTTTCTGGCCTGCTTGTCCTTGTTCCAGGACTGGTTAGGTTTCCAGGCCTGTCTGGAATGAGCAACAGTTCCCTCTTGTTTTGAAGCGGAAGAAGTTGATGCTGCTCCTGCCTTGAAATTTCGAAAGGCACGAAAATTAGACTGTTTGGCCTTTGATTTGGCCCTGTCCTGAGGAAGGGTATGACCCTTGCCTCCAGTAATGTCAGCAATAATTTCCTTCAAGCCAGGCCCGAGTAAGGTCTGCCCCTTGAAAGGAATGTTGAGTAATTTAGACTTTGCAGTCACGTCAGCTGACCAGGATTTAAGCCATAGCGCCCTACGCGCCTGGATGGCGAATCCGGAATTCTTAGCCGTTAGTTTAGTCAAATGAACAATGGCATCAGAAACAAATGAGTTAGCTAGCTTAAGCGTTCTAAGCTTGTCAATAATTTCATTCAATGGAGCTGTCAGGGCCTCAAACCAGAATGCCGCAGCAGCAGTGACAGGCGCAATGCATGCAAGGGGCTGTAAAATAAAACCTTGTTGAATAAACATTTTCTTAAGGTAACCCTCCAATTTTTTATCCATTGGATCTGAAAAAGCACAACTGTCCTCAACCGGGATAGTGGTACGCTTTGCTAAAGTAGAAACTGCTCCCTCCACCTTAGGGACCGTCTGCCATAAGTCCCGTGTAGTGGCGTCTATTGGAAACATTTTTCTAAATATAGGAGGTGGGGAAAAACGTCAGTACACACCGGCACCGCATAGTATCTATCCAGATTAAAAAGGGTAGATGGCGCTAATAGCTTGGGTTAATATGGTTATAAAATGGTCACCAGATATCCCTTTAAATATCTATGTTCAAATAGGGTTTATAACTTTGGAGGTAGCCTTCAGGTATGTCGTTCCAAAAATAAACTATATGATAGCAATGTTAAATCGGTGTATCTTTCACTTAATCACTATGACCATTAAGATAGACTGGACCAGATTTTTATATAAAATAGACATATACTTTATTCTCCACCAATATGATCAAACAGTTAAAAGTCAGACAATTAAAATCTGTTTAAAACAAAACTCATTCATACATACATGCGTACTCAAATCCCTATTAAACTATTTCTATTGTGACTATAGGTGGAATGGCAACAAATCAAATACCTTCTCTTGCCGTATATAGAAACAAATTATATAACAGTGTTTATATGTTATCTAATAACAGTGATCAGAAATCTTCTCCTGTGGTATATAGAAACAAAATATGATTGGGTGTTTACAAATTATCTAATAGCAGCGAATCAAAACCTTCTCCTGCAATATATAGAAACAAGAGATACACAATCTTGTGCTAAATACATATAATGTGTGACAAAAATAGTGTACAAATAAACAAAAAATAATAATAATGAATAAAAATAGGGATGTCACCAGACGATATAACTATAATTTAGGCCACTTTCGGAACCGGTTCCTATTGTATCCAAATATTCCTTCTCAATGTTTATGTAAACAATGTGAATATTAAAGTTCTCTCTGTAGAAATCTTCAATGTATTAATCAGTCTTTCTCATAGGCACCTGTCCAAAAAATAATAGCAAATCCAAACTTAATCATAGGCTGGGTTAAAAAAATGCTCTGTAATGGCTGGGTTTAAAACTTTTTTAAAATCCCCCTCATACAGGTTTACATGTTAGAGTTCCACTTGATATTATTTCTTTAAAAGGCAATGATTATTCAGCAGGTCAGCTATTTCTGAGCTGGCTCTTACCTGCTTCCTCCTCCGGCGGTGTTGTTTGTGTTATTGTCAGGCCGGGAGTCCTCGCGCTCTTCCACTTCAAATGCGCCTCTGACATCACCGGCTTCTGACAGCTGTTCACAGAAAAAAAGGAGAAAATACTTGCGCAAGTATATCTTATGTCCGTTCACCGTTGGTATCTCTGCACTTAAGTACTTGGCGTACGCAGAGGTCTTTGGTTTCTCAGCTTGACAACTCCTTGCTCCCTCCGGATTGTAAGTGTATAATTTTTTGCAGGTCTCGCTCACCTAGTATCTATCCAGCCTACACAATTTCTCTGGAATTGCAACTATGTTACAGTCATTCAGAGCAGCTAATACCTCCCCAAGCAATACACGGAGGTTCTCAAGCTTAAATTTAAAATTAGAAATCTCTGAATCAGGTTTCCCCGAGTCAGAGATGTCACCCACAGACTGAAGCTCTCCGTCCTCATGTTCTGCATACTGTGACGCAGTATCAGACATGGCTCTAACAGCATTTGCGCGCTCTGTATCTCTCCTAACCCCAGAGCTATCGCGCTTGCCTCTTAATTCAGGCAATCTAGATAATACCTCTGACAGGGTATTATTCATGATTGCAGCCATGTCCTGCAAGGTAATCGCTATGGGCGTCCCTGATGTAATTGGCGCCATATTAGCGTGCGTCCCCTGAGCGGGAGGCAAAGGGTCTGACACGTGGGGAGAGTTAGTCGGCATAACTTCCCCCTCGACAGAACCCTCTGGTGATAATTCTTTTATAGATAAAGACTGATCTTAACTGTTTAAGGTGAAATCAATACATTTAGTACACATTCTCCTATGGGGCTCCACCATGGCTTTCAAACATAATGAACAAGTAGGTTCCTCTGTGTCAGACATGTTTAAACAGACTAGCAATGAGACTAGCAAGCTTGGAAAACACTTTAAAACAAGTTTACAAGCAATATAAAAAACGTTACTGCACCTTTAAGAAACACAAATTTTCCCAAATTTTGAAATAACAGTGAAAAAATGCAGTTACACTAACGAAATTTTTACAGTGTATGTAATAAGTTAGCAGAGCATTGCACCCACTTGCAAATGGATGATTAACCCCTTAATACCAAAAACGGAATAACAAATGACAAAAACGTTTTTTAAACAGTCACAACTGCCACAGCTCTACTGTGGCTTTTTACCTCCCTCAATACGACTTTTGAAGCCTTTTGAGCCCTTCAGAGAAGTTCTGGATCATGCAGGAAGAAGCTGGATGTCTGTGTCTGTAATTTTTGCTGTAATATGAGTGGGAGGGGCCTATTTTGGCGTTTTTTTGCACAACAGTGGGAAGCCTCAGGGAACTGTTTCTAGGCAAAATTCAAGCCAGCCATGTGGAAAAAACTAGGCCCCAATAAGTTTTATCACCAAACATATGTAAAAAACGATTAAACATGCCAGCAAACGTTTTAAAATACACTTTTATAAGAGTATGTATCTCTATTAATAAGCCTGATACCAGTCGCTATCACTGAATTTAAGGCTTTACTTACATTACTTCGGTATCAGCAGCATTTTCTAGCAAATTCCATTCCCTAGAAAAATATTTTAACTGCACATACCTTATTACAGGAAAACCTGCACGCTATTCCCCCTCTGAAGTTACCTCACTCCTCAGAATATGTGAGAACAGCAAAGGATCTTAGTTACTTCTGCTAAGATCATAGAAAACGCAGGCAGATTCTTCTTCTAAATACTGCCTGAGATAAACAGTACACCAACAGTACCATTTAAAAATAACAAACTTTTGATTGAAGAAATAAACTAAGTATAAAACACCACAGTCCTCTTACGACCTCCATCTTAGTTGAGAGTTGCAAGAGAATGACTGGATATGGCAGTGAGGGGAGGAGCTATATAGCAGCTCTGCTGTGGGTGATCCTCTTGCAACTTCCTGTTGGGAAGGAGAATATCCCACAAGTAATGGATGATCCGTGGACTGGATACACTTAACAAGAGAAAACATATAATAAACAGTGCATAGACAAGTATTAGCTTATTACAATTAACCACAGAAAAAACAACAAAGCATTTTTAAAAGCCACAGTTTTATTTTGAAGCTGGTTTATGAAGGAGGCCGGTCTCTAACCCTCCCTATGCAGAGGCCACCGTTTTTACCTTTACACGCTGAAAACCTCTGGCATCCCTCAACCTGGAATAAAATGGCTTTTATTGATAGTGTGCCCTGAGGACATTGCTCTAGGCTAACAGACCAGATTTTTAGGATTCTTTAACATGGTTATTGATCAGCAGAATATTTCACTTGCACTCTAGTTCAGATATCCTGAGAACATGGCCTGGAAGTTTTGCTCTGAATAAGTGTTCCAGGCTGCCTCGCTGATGTTTGCTGACCAGAATGCCTGCACAGACAAGACCCACCCAACCATGCCCAGTGCCAAGACACTGCTACAGTACTCTACATTCCTAACACATTGACCAAGAAGTCGCACCCATAGATCCTGGTCCTAACTTCAAGCAGCAAAAAAAATACTGGCATTGCCTATCTAATAAAATATGCCAACAAGAAGGAACTATTGTAATATATATATATTAAAAAAACACACATTACAAACCACCTGGCTAAAAAATGTAATCATTATAAAACTAAAATTAGTCAGTATTAAAAATGTTTAATTTTTATTGCACAAATTATCATTAAATACATTTATGTTAAATTATACAATTAATTTGTGCTTTGGATAGTTGAAAAGTATATACTTATTAAAAAATATTACACTGCCCCCACCTGGCTACTTTAAAATGCCACCCGGCTGGCAAAATTTTCTGTGGAGAACACGGTTATATGCAATTGAATTGCAGAGAAGGTGAATGCTAAATACTGAAAAAAAGCATGTGATAAGAGGCTGTCTGTGGTGGTTTCGCATACTTTTAATTAGCTTTTCACAAGAGACGGCTAATTCATGTGGGCCATATAGATAACATTGTGCTCTCTCCCGTGGAATTGTGGCTGACACTGCACTAATTGGCTAAAATACAAGTCAATAGATAATAAATAAAATGTCATGTGATCAGGGGGCTGTCAAAAGAAGCTTAGATACAAGGTAATCACAGAGGTTAAAAGTATATTAATATAACCATGTTGACTGTACAAAACTGGGGAATGGTTAATAAAGGGATTATCTATATTTTTAAACAATAACATTTTTGGAGTTGACTGTCCCTTTAAGCTTGTGTTTAATGTTTTTGTAATGGTCTTAAACAGTCTGTTTACAATAGTTGCAGCCTTTCAGGAAACCTTTGGCCAACAACTATTTATTTATTACATAGGTAAAAGGTTTGATTACGTGTCACAGCAATCCCAACGCCAAGTGCTTTGTTCTCTAGGGAAATCACACTGTTTTTAACTCATGGTGATTTATTTCTGTTTAAGAAGCCAAAAACATTGTCCAACAGGGGACACATTGCAAATCAACAGGCTACTACCTACCATCTGTTAAGATTAGTAGGGAAATTCAAGGACCTTTTAGTTGCCTTTTTTATTTTAAACAAGATAATAGCAAGCAATGTTTTGGTTGATATGGTCTTTCCACTCGTTTCATATAAGACTGGAAGAGCCATCACTGCAGAAATGCCAAGGGTTGTATGACAATTCCTAAAAACACAATGATAACAGTTACCCAGCAAAACATTTATTGACTTTTTGAATTGGTTTTGATATATTAGTATATAAATGATCATTGCCTGGTTCCTAAAAATTCATGGGTGCCCGTCTTCAGTATTTTTGTTGCCTCCAAGTTTTATATACACTTTTCAAACTCTAGTGTAGTTATTTGCAATGTTCAGTTTTCACAATACATAGATACCTCTGTTTGTAATGAGTCCCTTACATGCATAGAAAATGGCATTTACGCATGCTACCATTTCCTCATATAAAAAATAAAAGCCAGAAGGCACAAAGAAAAAGCTAGGAAACAACTAGTGTGTCAGCAGAACTTTGTTCCAGTCATCTTAGTGTAAATAGTTTCTTCTCATGGCAAATTACTTTAACAAGTAGAATGTTATGTATAAAGATGCAAACTTAGCATGAAAGTATCACACACAATATGGTCAAAGCAGCTACTGATGGGGAAACTCTTAGATAAAAGAAAATACAAATTTTTAAAAATGTAACCCTCCTTATATTAAAAAGGACACAAACGTTCATATTAAAAATAAAAAAAATGCAACTAATTTAAAGTGGATACTGGAGTCAGTCACAGCACAGTGCTTTACAAGGCAGTGGAAGGTGTAAACAATAATTTATTAAAGATAAGCACTGAATTATATTTTATCAAATGCTATATTATTTAATAAACATATGTCCCTTTAAGTAGTAAAGTATTAAAATATGGGAGCACATGATTGTGACACAAGAAATCTAAATTTGCCTGAAGGAGGGATATTTATTCTGTAAAACAACTGTAGGGCATGTGACATGTCAGATATAGTTTATTGAATTCACCATGTGTGCCAGTAAATATGTATTCTTTCTTTGTTAGGCAAAATACAAAACTCGAGTTTAAGTATGAACCCCCATTATGGAATAATAAAACACATTTTAATAAAACAGCCCCCAACAATCTGCTACTGTAAGACACTTCATAACAGTCTAAACATTCTTTATAGCTGGCATTTAATGAGAGTGAGCACAGTGTTTAGACGCTCTTCATAACAGGATGACCTTATTGCTGACCTGACAAAAAAAATAAATGAAAGAACTGCTTAATTTAAGGGGAATACTTCTTGTTAAACACAAGTAACGCAGTTACAGTCAGATGGATAGCCTGTGGAATAATGACCTCACTAATCATCATTCCTTGATGTTTTAAAAATCAGGGAGGGATTAAAAATACATGATAAATTATATTGATAGAATCAGCAAGTTTTTTTTAGAAGAGAATTAAAAATTGGTTGAGAATGTCACAGAAGACAGTAATATAACATGTGCAAAGATTCGTAGGAAAAATGATTCACAGATTAAATTAGTCATTCTCCACTGTAGTTGCTCCCATCTTGGTTTTGGCACAATTCACATTGTAATCATATGTAAATCGGTGCAATCATGGATGTGGGATTAAAACAAGACCTCTTAAAAGGGACATAAAAATACAGTCTCAGACCTAAAATTGTAATTTCCCTTAAAAGGGACAGTCAAGTCAAAATTACACTTTCATGATTCAGATAGAGCACACAATTTTAAACAACTTTCCATTTCACTTCTGTTATCTAACTGTGCACAAACATTTTATATGCACACTTTGAGGCACCATCTTCTACTAAGCATGTGCAAGATTAACAGGATATACATATATGTATTTTGTGATTGGCTGATGGCTGTCACATGATGCATTAGGAATGAAAATGTAACTGACATTTGTCAGAAAAATATCTACTCATTTGAAATTCAAATGAAGTGCTTTTGCATTGTATCTTTATTATGCATTTGTTGATTATGATATTGTACTGTGTTTAGTGGTCATTTAAAATGTTTTATTGATAAAGAGAAAAAAACTGTAATGGATTTGAATTGTTTTTGTTTTGTTTCCTGTAACTGATGAAACCTAATTTCCACAACCCCAACAGAGATGCTAGAGAATTAAAATATATTAATGACATTAAAAAATATTGCCAATTTTGGGTGGGGATCTCCAAGTGCCAGAGCTCATAAAGTTGAGTTTGGATTGAATGCCAATTCTCAATGGGTCCCAAAATTCTGTATAGCTCTTTATGTCCCCTTTAAAAAAACATTGGGCACTCCTAAAATGTACAATGCTCCTTTGTTAAAATGATCAATTCTTAGCAGTCTCCACCCATCAGCCCCACGGCAAAGTTAAATTGAATGAGAGAGCAGTAGGAAAAATATAGTCTGGTAGTTACAGATCTTCTCTTGGGTTCCAAACTCTGCAGCTGGAGTGTTCTCATTGGTGGTTATAGACTACAGCAATACTTTCCCTATTGTATTGGTTCCTGCCCACATTAGAGCATGATTTAGCTAGCACATTCCAAGCAATAGTGATAATAAAATCCAAAGTAGGATCCAGAACATTTTCTTTACTGTGTGTTTCCTTGCAATGGCTACAACATGCATCAGTTTTATTACACACATCCAACACTGTCAATATTTGCAGAAGGCTCATTTCAGTGTTCCACACATTAAAGAGATATGAAACCCATTGACCACCATTCAGCAAATGCTACCCAGGTGCTGAACCTGCTTTTTAAATAAAGATACCAAGAAAAAAATTATAATAGGAGTAACTAAGAAAGTTGCTTAAAATTGCATGCTATATCTGAATCATGGAAAAAAAATTGGGTTTCATATTTCTTTAAGGAAAATAGATTGAATCCTTTCAGTAAAAGTGAATTGCTTAAGTAACAGCTATTCTCATACTTTAACATATTTGTAGAAAGAACTGATCAGTAGAAAAGCATATTTCAGTTAACAATGGTTTATGATTAAAGGATTCAAATCAACAACATACAAATATTCAATTTTCCAGGCACCATATCGGGTTTTTTCATCATGCTTTGCCGAATTGATTTCTTTCTTTCTACTTATTAGAGAAAATCTTGTTGAGTGATCAATAAAGTATCATTGAGTTTATATTTCATTTTTCTGTGCTGTGTCCACCATAAAATCTACACATTTGCATTGCTAATCTCTATATTTGGTTAACTTGTACATTGCTCTTATTTTTAGAAAACTAATATAAAAAAAAGGGCCCTTAAAGGGACATGACACCCACATTTTTTCTGTCATGATTTAGAAAGAGAATGCAATTTTAAACATCTTTCTAATTTACTTCTATTATCTAATTTGTTTTATTCTCTTGATATTCTTTGCTGAAAAGCATATCTAGATATGCTCAGCAGCTGCTGATTGGTTGCTGCACATAGAAGCCTTGTGTGATTGGCTCACCATATGCATTGCTTTTTCTTCAACTAAGGATATCTAAAAAATGAAGCAAAATAAATAATAGAAGTAAATTGTAATGTTGTTTAAATTTCTATTCTCTATCTGAATCATTAAAGAAAGATTTTGGGTTTAGTGGCCCTTTAAACACTAAATACATTTCATGCACCTCCCTCTAATTATGTGCACCACCATTATGGAACCTACGTTTCACTGCAGCTATCTGAAGGAGAGTAGCTGCACATGTGAAAACACATCAGCCCTGGAATGCAGTGAAAGTTAGATTTCAACATGGCAGCACCCATAACTAGAGGTAAGCGGAAAATAAACTCTATTCTATGCTTATAAAATGTATCTAGTGTTTAATGTCCCTTTGAGCATCTGCTACAATCCACCAGGAATAACCTCTTTAAACAATTTCTGTATCCTACTGAAACCTGGTAAAAACTAACAAAAATATAGCTGCAAGCAGCAATAGAGGTGGCCAAGCGCAGCATCGCCTTTGCAATGGCATATAAGCTGCTAAGTCACAATATATAGCTATAAAGCAAATTTCACAGCTTTAACATAAGTGGTTGCAAAGAAAACACATTTTCGAAATTTTTGCGTAAACCAATATGGCTGCCATAGCTTGAGACTAAATCCTTCAACATGAACAACTGTGACTCTAGGTCACAATATAAGGTTACACAGCAAGTTTTACAGTTCTAACATAAGCGTTTGCAGAGAAAATAAATAGACTTTCAATATTTTCGCGTAAACCAAGATGGCTGCCCGATCATAAGATATACAGCCTTCATATTAAGCACAATAGTGCTCACCATAGATATCAATAAGCATGGCAAAAATAAAGCATTTTTGTAAAACGTTTTTTGTTTTATTATTGATTTAAAAATATCGTTAAGCGTTTTTGAACAATTCCAAATAGCTGCCAAACCACATGACCTATCAACTTCTTTTGAACAAATCTGAATGTTAGTCATAAGATAACTTTATAAACAAAAATTTCAAGTCTGTCCCATAAGTGGTTTCGGAGAAGAAGATTTATGTAGTTTTTAAAACAGCGCATACGAAACAAAATGGCCGCCAAGCGATGCAATGTATGGCTTTCAAATTGCACATACTAATGCTTACTATATACCTCTACAATTTGCAGAAGTTTCATGAAAATTTGCAAATGTTTTATTTCACGAAGGCGACTGTGCTGTGCGAATTTTCACTGCAATATTGCCTTTAGGGGTCATGACTATGTGTAATCATGTGTCTGCTGCACTGTAATATAGTTAAATAGTGCAAATATAATGCATAAAGTGCAAATTTACGCAATTAAACAACGATAAAAAGGCGAATGGCTCATAGCAGCCATGTTGATTATGGAATATTCACAGTTTTAACAATCTTTGTAGATGTCCTTGCAAAGAGTACATGTACAAAATTGCGCTCCATTGCACTTAGCGGTTTCAGAGAAGAAGATGTTTAAACATTTTTGCACTTTTCAAAATGGTAGCTAGATCATGTGACTAAATAACTTCTCTTGAACAAACTTTATTCTAGGTAAGTACAGCAATGCACATAGCAAGTTTCACAACTGTAACGTAAGAGGTTCCGGAGAAGATTTTCAAGCGTTTGTTGAAATTTGTCGCAAAAAGCAATATGGCTGCTAGATCACATGACCTACGAGATTTATGTTGCATAGGATTATGCACAGCATAGATCTCTAGCACTATGCAAGTTTCAGGAGTTTTTGAGTTATGCTGTTGTTATTATAAGCATTTGAAAAAAACGGCGGAAAAATAATAATAATAATCTGAGCAAAAACAATAGGTGTCCTAATAATAACAATCTTATACAGTACACAGACTATTCAGTTTAATTGTTTTCATTTAAAAACTGTTGTTCAACTGATTTTATATATATATATATATATATATATATATATATATATATATATATATATATATATATATATATAGATAGATAGATAGATAGATAGATATACACACAGTCAGTATCTCACAAAAGTGAGTAAACCCCCAAGTGGAAATGTCCAAATCGGGCCCAAAGTGTCAATATTTTGTGTGGCCACCACTATTTTCCAGCACTGCATTAACCCTCTTGGGAATGGAATTCAGCAGAGCTTCACAGGTTACCACTGAAGTCCTCTTCCACAACAACATAACGGAGCTGGTGGATGTTAGAGACCTTGCGATCCCCCACTTTCCGTTTGAGGATGCCCCACAGGTGCTCAATAGGGTTTAGGTCTGGAGACATGCTTGGCCAGTCCATCACCTTTATCCTCAGCTTCTTTAGCAAGGCAGTGGTCATCTTGGAAGTTTGGGGTCATTATGTTGGAATACTGCCCTGCGGCCAAGTCTCCGAAGAGAGGGGATCATGCTCTGCTTCAGTATGTCACAGTACATGTTGGCATTCATGGTTCCCTCAATGAACTGTAGCTCCCCAGTGCCAGCAGCACTCATGCAGGCCCAGACCATGACACTCCCACTACCATGCTTGACTGTAGGCAAAACACACTTGTCTTTGTACTCCTCACCTGGTTGCTGCCACACACGCTTGACACCATCTGAACCAAATAAGTTCCAGTAATCCATGTCCTTAGTCTGGTTGTCTTCAGCAAAACTGTTTGCTGGCTTTCTTGTGCATCATCTTTAGAAGAGGCTTCCTTCTGGGACGACAGTCATGCAGATCAATTTGATGCAGTGTGTGGCATATGGTTTGAGCACTGACAGGCTGATCCCCCACCCATTCAACCTCTGCAGTAATGCTGGCAGCACTTATATGTCTATTTCCCAAAGACAACCACTAGACGCCAAGCACGTGCACCCACCTTTTTTGGTCAAACATGGTGAGGTCTCTTCTGAGTGGAACCTGTCCTGTGAAACCGCTATATGGTCTTGCCCACTGTGCTGCAGCTCAGTTTCAGGGTCTTGGCAATCTTCTTATAGCGTAGGCCATCTTTATGTAGAGCAACAATTCTTTTTTTCAGATCCTCAGAGAGTTCTTTGCCATAAGGTGCCATGTTGAACTTCCAGTGACCAGTATGAGAGAGAGTGTAAGAGCGATAACACCAAATTTAACACACCTGCTCCCCATTCACACCTGAGACCTTGTAACACTAAGGAGTCACATGACACCTGGGAGGGAAAATGGCTAATTGGGCCCAATTTGGACATTTCCAGGGGTGTATTAACTTTTGTTGCCAACGGTTAAGACATTAATGGCTATGTGTTGAGTTATTTTGAGGGGACAGCAAATTTACACTGTAATACAGGCTGTACACTCACTACTTTACATTGAAGAAAAGCGTAATTTCTTCAGTGTTGTCACATGAAAGGATATAATAAAATATTTACAAAAATGTGAGGGGTGTACTCCCTTTTGTGAGATACTGTATGTGTATATATATATATATATATATATATATATATATATATATATATATATATATAACATTCTTTTATACTGACAACCTGGCTAAAATTTAAGCCAATATCAAACATAAAATATTAAATTATTTGTTGCACAAGTTATCATTAAAAAAGGTACAGGATACCCAACATTTATTTTTTATAATTCAGAAATTCAGATGGAGCATACATTTTTAAACAACTTTCCAATTTACTTATATGATCAAATTTTTTTATTCTCTTGGTATCCTTTATTGAAGGAGCAACAATGCACTACTGGGAGCTAGATCAACACAATTGTTACGTCATCAAAGATTGCCGCAACTGGACACATGGGTTATCAAAGTTTTGTGGGGGCGGCTACATTACCCAGAAGCCAAATGGTGCATAGGGTGAGCGATAGGGACCAATTTGCATGCTGCATCAAGAAAAAACAAAAAAAATTCAACAGCATTAAAAAAGCCAAACATGCAGGAATACATGGAATTGCAACCTGACGCGTTTCATGCTTCTCTAGTGACATGCTATCACCTATGATTAAGCGCTAGAGCAGTGTGAAAGTGTCAGGGAGCCATTCCATGTACCCCTGCATGTTTGGCATTTTTAATGCTGTTGAAATGAATATGTTTTTTTTAATCTTATAACCCCTGGAGTGCAAGGGACATTGTTTTTTCTGAACACAATTGTTAAGCCAATGACAAGAGGCATATATGTGCAGCCACTAAACAGGACCTTGCTCCCAACTGCTGAGCCTATCTAGTTATGCTTTTCAACAAAGGTTACCAAAAGAATGAACCACATTAGATAATAGACGTCAATTGGAAAGTTGTTTAAAATTAGATAAATGCACAAGCCTATTTAAAACTGTATGTTCAATCTGAATCATGAAGGAAATTTTTGGGGTTTCATATACCTTTAAGTCAAGTTATATTCCACAAAAATATATCTGAATAAGAAGAAAGCTTTCAGTGCATCACTTCACATACCAATCAGTGATATACAAAACACACTTTTTTAGAGTAATAAAAAAAAATAGAAAAGGTTTCATTCAAGCACATCAAGCTCTGAACTTGGATAAAAATATGGAACACTTCACAAATGAGTGTGTCATCCTTACTCAGCTTACTCAGGGACCATGCTAATCTCTGAGTCTGTATCATTCCAATTTTAGATTATGTACTGCCGGAGCAAGTGCTTCCTGCAGATGTTTCAATTAAAACAATGCTGGTGGTGTGCTTTACTGTGACAGAAGAGGCTATGGTCACTGTGTATTTCTTGCTGGGCAGTTTTCCTAGGATTGAGCCTGCATTCAAAAGAGTATGTGTTACAGATGAACGACATGTCTCAGGTCATAGGGTGCAAACGTGTCCCCTGTGACTTCTGTCTGGTGTGATACACCCATGCTGTGATCTTCTGACTAGCTAGTCACCTCCACATCTAGGACTTAAAATACCTTCATTCACAAAAATGTTTCCCTACTTCATAACATTGTTGCATCATTCCCAGATGAGTGAAGCAAGTTACTTCTGTAGTACCTTGTTTCTCAACCTGTGGTACATGGGGGTTCCTGGAGCATTGGGAAGGGGTGCTCGATGGCTTTTACCTTTCATTATTTTGTCCTTATTTAGGCTAAGTTAAACATTTGATTTATTATGACTGAATTTTTTTTATATATATATATCAGTTCCCTCAACCACCCCAGATTGTATAAACCTACCTTGGCTGGCCAGCTGCTTACTCACTGTGACTGACTCACCTGTGCTCAGGTATGGACTTATAATTTGGCTTGTTAAAAAGACATATGAAGACTAGAGTTGAGAAACTTACATAAAGTTTAGCACAGACAGGGCCGGACTGGGAGCAAAAATAGGCCTGGTCATTTTAAGGCAAAGCATTCCCCCCATATTCCCACACACACACTCATACACTCATATGCACGCACACCACACACACACACACTCATATGCACGCACACCACACACACACACTCATATGCACGCACACCACACACACTCATATGCACGCACACCACATACACACACTCATATGCACGCACACCACACATACACTCATATGCACACACACCACACATACACACACTCATATGCACGCACACCACACATACACACACTCATATGCACGCACACCACACATACACACACTCATATGCACGCACACCACACACACACACACTCATATGCACGCACACCACACACACACACACTCATATGCACGCACACCACATACACACACTCATATGCACGCACACCACATACACACACTCATATGCACGCACACCACATACACCACATACACACTCATATGCATGCACACCACACATACACACACACACACTCATATGCACGCACACCCCACACACTCATATGCACGCACACCACATACACACACTCATATGCACGCACACCACATACACACACTCATATGCACGCACACCACATACACCACATACACACTCATATGCATGCACACCACACATACACACACTCTCATATGCACGCACACCACACATACACTCATATGCACACACACCACACATACACACACTCATATGCACGCACACCACACATACACACACTCATATGCACGCACGCACACCACACATACACACACTCATATGCACGCACACCACACACACACACTCATATGCACGCACACCACATACACACACTCATATGCACACACACTCATATGCACGCACACCACACACACTCATATGCACGCACACCACACATACACTCATATGCACACACACCACATACACACTCACATGCATGCACACCACACATACACACACTCATATGCACGCACACCACACATACACACACTCATATGCACGCACACCACACATACACACACTAATATGCATGCACACCACACATACACACACTCATATGCACGCACACCACACATACACACACTAATATGCATGCACACCACACATACACACACTCATATGCACGCACACCACACATACACACACACACACACTCATATGCACGCACACCACACATACACACACACACTCATATGCACCACACCACACATGCATATATGAATGCACACCCAGGGTGGATTTGATTTAAATCACAATTTAAAATCACTAGTTAGTAATTTAATTTATGGTTTTCATTTTTAGAATAATAACTTTTCAGATTATTTTTCCAGTTATATTAGACCATTACTGATTTAGTTATATATCACTAGATGTGCATAGATAGATCATTGAAATGAATGACATTATTGGGAGGTGAACTATCTCCAGTTTAATATGTTAAATAATACTTGATCAACTTTTCAGCTGTACTTTATTGGAAGGAGAACAATAATGATTACCTTAAAGGGACAATAAAGTCAAAATTAAACTTTCATGATTCAGATAGAGCATGCAATTTTATACAACTTTCCAATTTACTTCTGTATCAAAATTTCCTTTGTTCTCTGGGTATCCCTTATATACAAGTAAAACTAGGAAGGCTCATAAGAGCTCAGGAGTGTGCACATGTCTTTAGTACTCTATGGCAGCAGAGTTTTGCAACATTGTATAACAAAGCTACAAATAATGTTGCAAAACACTGCTACCATAGAGTACTAAAGACTCCTAGTTTTACTCTTCAATAAAAGATACCAAAAGAACATAGTAAATTTGATAACAGAAGCAAAGTAGAAAGTTGTTAAAAATTGCATGCTCTATCCGAATCTTAAAAGTTTAATTTTGCCTTTACTGCCCCTTTAATAATAACAATTTAAATAGTTTTATTGAACTAAAGAAAAATAACTGTTGCCTTAATAATATCAATTTAAGTGGTCTTATTTAACTAAAACAATAACATTATAATTAATGTTATGCATCCTCACATTAGGTCAAAATTAAACTTTCATGATTCAGATAGAGCATGCAATTTTTAACAATTTTCCAATTGACTTCTCTTATCTAATTTGCTTTGTTCCCTTGGTATCCATTCTTGAAAATCATACATAGGTAGTCTCAGAAGCAGAGCACTAAAGTGAGCTAGCTGCTTGCCAGTCTCCGCAAATATGTTCAGCGAGGCCCCAGTACAGAATAGCTCTCCTTCAACAAAGCATACCAAGAGAATTAAGCAAATTTGATAAAAGAAGTAAATCTTAAATTTGAAAATTGTATGCTCTGTCTGAAACCCAAAAGTTTTCTTTCATGAATATGTCCCTTTAAGGTACATTTTTCAACTCTGTATGTTTATTTTAAAAACATAAATTATGCTTACCTGATAATTTCATTTCCATCGAGGGGAGTAGAGACCACGGCTTCATTCATTACTGTTGGGAATTAAGAACCTGGCCACCAGGAGGAGGCAAAGACACCCCAGCCAAAGGCTTAAATACCTCCCCCACTTCCCTCATCCCCCAGTCCTTCTGCCAAGGGAACAAGGAACAGTAGGAGAAATATCATGGTATAAATGGTGCCAGAAAATAAATTAAATTTAGGTCCGCCCATCGGAGAAACAGGCGGGAGCCGTGGACTCTCCTCCCCTCGATGGAAATGAAATTATCAGGTAAGCATAATTTATGTTTTCCATCTAAAGGGGAGGAAAGTCCACGGCTTCATTCATTACTGTTGGGAACATATACCCAAACTATAGAGGACACTGAATGAAACGGGGAGGGAAAAGGCGGACCCTAATCTGAGGGCACCACAGCCTGCAAAACCTTTCTCCCAAAAACAGCTTCCGCAGAAGCAAAAACGTTAAATTTGTTAAACTTTGTAAAAAAAAGTGTGTAAGGAGGACCAGGTAGCCGCCTTACAAATTTGCTCCATAGAGGCCTCTTTCTTGAAGGCCCAAGACGAAGTCACAGCTCTATTTGAATGAGCAGTGATCCTCTGAGGAGGCTTATGTCCTGCTGTCTCATAGGCCAAGCGAATCAAGCTCCTCAACCAAAAGGACAAAGAAGTAGAAGAGGCATTCTGTCCCTTGCGCTTCCCTGAATACACCACAAAAAGAGATGTAGACTGTCTGAAATCCTTCGTAGCCTGAAGATAGAACTTCAGGGCACGGACCACATCCAGATTATGAAGTATCCCCTCCTTAGAAGAAGAAGGGTTAGGACATAAAGAAGAAACCACTATTTCCTGATTAATGTTACGGTTAGACACTACCTTGGGAAGAAACCCCAAACCAGTGCGAAGCACAGCCTTATCTGGATGAAAAACCAGATAAGGCGGCTCACATTGCAAAGCAGCCAGTTCAGATACTCTGCATGCCGATGCAATGGACAGCAGGAAGAGAACCTTTCAGGACAGAATCTTAATGTCAATGGAATGCATAGGCTCAAACGGAACCCTCTGCAAAACCTTAAGGACCAAGTTTAAGTTCCATGGGGGAGCAGACTGTTTAAAGACAGGCCTGATTCTAGACAGAGCCTGAACAAAAGATTAGATGTCAGGGAGCTCAGCGAGTCTCCTATGCAACAAGACTGACAATGCCGAAATCTGTCCCTTTAAGGAACTAGTGGCAAGACCCTTTTTCAAACCGTCTTGGAGAAAAAGGGTAGAATCCTGGATACCTTCATCTTATGCCAAATATATCCATGCTTCTCACACCAGGACAAGCAAGTCCTCCACACCTTATGGTAGATGCGACGAGTGACTAGCTTCCTTGCCTGAATGAGAGTATCAATCACACTTTCCGAAAAGCCTATCTTGGCCAAGACTAGGCATTCAATCTCCACGAAGTCAGCCTCTGAGAATCAAAATTTTGATGTGTAAAGGGGCCCTGTTCCAGCAGATCTCTGCGACAGGGTAACCTCCACAGTGGAGAGGATGACATCCCCACCAGATCCACAAACCACATCCTCCGTGGCCAACGACGGAGCAATCAGAATGTTCGAAGCTCGCTCCTGTTTGATGCGTGCCACTACACAAGGTAGAGGAGGTAACGGTGGAAAAAGGTAAGCTAGGCTGAACCCCCAAGGCACCGCTAAGGCATCTATTAGCTCTGCCTGGGGATCCCTGGACCTTGACCCGTATCAAGGTAGCTTGCAATGGAGTCTGGACGCCATGAGATCTATCTCCAGCGATCCCCACCTGAGACAAATCTCCGCAAACAAGACCATTCCCCTGGATGGAAGGATTGCCTGCTCAGAAAGTCTGCTTCCCAGTTGTCCACACATGGAATGTGAATTGCTGAGAGCGAGTAGCTGTGGGACTCCGCCCTCTCCAAGATCAGAGACACCTCTATCATAGCTAGGGAGCTCCTCGTACCCCCCTGGTGGTTGATATAAGACCGGTCGGTGGCCACCCCTTTATGCAGATTTTGTGTCAGCGGACTTCTTGCTCTGCTTAGACTTGTTCCTGTAATGCTCGTGGGATACTCCTCTCAGACCAAACTCGGCCAGTAGTCTTGTTATCCCGGCATCGAGCCGGAATGATAGCGAATATCCCAGAGCAGAAAAAGTTAGTAAGATGAGGAAGGCGGCACTCACCACAGGCAGGACAGTCCCCAGCGGCAACGGCAGAGCAGTCTAAGGACAAACCACTAGAATAGTCAGGCAGGCAGGGTTTGGCAACAGCAAAGCAGTCCAAGGGTACACCACTAGAATGGTAAGGCAGGCAGGATTTGGTGACAAAGAGGCAATCCAGAACAACAGGGGTTAATAAAGCAGAGAAGTCAGACAGGCAGGGTTCAGCAGCAGTATATCAATCCAGCAAATTAGGGGTTAAACAGATGAGTCAGACAGGCAGAGTTCAGCAGCAGTATATCAATCCAGCAATTCAGGGATATAACAGGCAGAGTAGTCAGACAGGCAGGGTTCAAACACATTAAGGCAAAACTGTAGTAACGATCTATCACACCTAGGAGCACACAAAGTAACACCTATACTTGGGCAGTGATAGATCGTTATTGAGGGACTTACATAGGCGCAGGATTCGGATCCGGACCCGACACAGCCCCTGGCAACAAGCAGGAAAGGAGATGCCACACCCCTAGCAATGGCTAGAGCGGTGCGGCGTGACAGTTCCAAGAATGAGCCGGCTTCCATGTTCCCTTGGACTGGTCCGTTTTCTCTGTGGCTGCTGGCGCTGGGCCTTGTTCACTCAAAAGGGACAAAAAGTAGATCCTTTAGGCTTAGCCTTCTTATCATGCGGTAGGCAAGCTCCTTTTCCTCCTGTAACCGTGGATATGATCGAATCCAATCCTGGACGGAACAGAATCTTTCCTTGAAAAGGCATGGACAACAGCCTTGACTTAGAGGTCATGTCCACATACCAAGACTTTAGCCACAGAGCCCTGCTAGCTAAAACAGAAAAACCTGACACCTTAGCGTTCAAGCAAATAATTTGCATATTGGCATCACAGATGAAAGAATCTGCGATCTTCAGCGCCTTAATCTTATCCTGTATTTTGTCGATGGAAGTCTCCCCCGCGACCATTTCACATAGGGATTCACACCAATACGTTGCAGCTCCGGCAACCCCGGCTGCGGCTGCTGCCGGCTGTAAAACAAACCCCATGTGTTGAAACATCTTCCTTAACATGTTTTCCAACTTTTAATCCATGGGCTCTTTAAAAGACGAACTATCCTCGAGGGGAATAGTCTTCTGCTTCGCGAGCGTGGAGATAGCACCATCCACCTTAGGGACAGTACCCCACAGCTCAAGCTGAGAGTCCGGAACAGGGAACAATTTCTTAAAGGATGAAGGGGAAAAGGAAGAACCCAATCGCTCCCATTCATTCTTAATAATATTAGCCATCTTAACAGGAACTGGGAAAGCCTGAGGCACCACCCTGTCCTCATATACCTTAGCAAGCTTAGGAATCGCAGGTTCCTCCGGAAGCTTTGGTTCCGGAACCTCCAAGAGTAGCAAGCACTTGCTTCAGCAAGTAGCGCAAGTTCTCTATCCTAAACCTAAAGTCAGGCTCCTCCGCAGCCGGAGGTTTAGATGACATGGACTCTGACCCAGAAGGGGCCTCCTTCGAAGAGTCAGAGTGGGCCTTGTCATTGTATAACGCTTCAGATATTTCCACAGGTGTAGACAACCGCTGGGTCGTGCTTCCATGATACGCCCTACGCTTGCACTTAGCAGAACGTGGTAACGCATGGATCACTTTCGATACCGCCATTTGCAGTTGATCCGCAAATCTGACGGCCAACGAATCTCTCTTGCAGGAGTAATGGTTGTACCCTGGGGCGCTGCATGTGCAATTGGAGATTAATGCAGGGAACGCACCTCACGGGACGGGGAACCCTCAGAGGTGGATGGCTCAGTAGTACTAGACATCTGTTTACTTTTAGATATCGTAACTTTATTAAGGCATGTGGAACATAGTTGAGCAGGCTGTTCTACCAGAACCTATTCACAATAAACACAGGAATGAGACCTTGTTAAAGAGGGAGAACCCTCTAACGCGTCAGAGTCCTCCATAACTTGCACCGTTATTACGGACTAGATTAACTTAATAAATAGGCACCTTTATACCTCCAATGGCCAGGGCACTAACCACCTCCTGTGACCCGGACTACAGAAACCGCTTCTTCTCCTGCAACGCAGATCATCAGAGGAAGGGAGATAGCCACACCCAGTCACATGGAATACCTGGCAGGACCACCCCCTGCCTAAGGAGAAAACGCGCCAAAAAATGGCTGTGCAATACTCCCGTTAGTCACCTGAAGTTCCACCCTGTCTTCCTCGTTATCATTTCGTATTAAAAATGAAACAATCTTACCAGAATCTACACTGTGGAACAGGAACACGGCCCTTCAAGTGTGACAGGTTAGTAACCTTGCTCCTGACATGGACTCGAGTGTAAAAAGCAGGCAGCGAAACTCTTCAACGCTGATTGCTTGTGGAGCTGTTATTATGAGTTGGGATGGTTTCGCAGAAAGACTCTCCCTGCATCTCCGGACTCTAACTTTCATCCAGGCTTTCACTGAGAGGCTGACAGGACTACTTAAAACTCCAGTCCCATTCCAAAGAGTACTACCCTCCATAAGAGACTACTCCGATCTTCGGCACTTCTCTGCTGTCCTGTGACGAAAGACAAAGAATGACTGGGGGATGAGGGAAGTTGGTGAGGTATTTAAGCCTTTGGCTGGGGTGTCTTTGCCACCTCCTGGTGGCCAGGTTCTTAATTCCCAACAGTAATGAAAGAAGCCGTGGAGAGTCCTCCCCTTGAGAGAGAGAGAGAGAGAGAGAGAGAGAGAGACGCAACGTTTTGGGCTAGTAACCCTTACTCATGCTACACGTTGCGTTTGCTGCTGTGTGCATATGCTTTATGAAAGCTAAAAGGATCAATAAATGCTTTAAGATTAAAGACTAAAGATTTTCTCCTCATCATTGGTGCTGTGGAATTCAGTTGCTGTTGATTTACAGAGATGTGTTTGCAGTGGCCCTCTACTACGTGCATCAGGGGCGCGATCCGATATACGGCGCAGGTTTTGGTGCAAGCGTGGAAACCTGCGCCGCCCGTAGTTTCACCTCGCACATCGGGCTATCACATATACGGCGCTGACAGTTGCTAAAGTGCCGTAAATCGGACAAACTAGCGATGTCCAGAAATAAGCGTAAGTACAAATTTCTGGAGTCACCAGTGACTTACGGCACTTTAGAAACTGCCGGCGCCTAAAAAAAACTAACTAAAGTATAAAATATCCCGTAACTGTCTAACACGCCTCCCAAAAATAGCCCGACACGTATACCCCTCTATCCGCAATCCCCCCCTCTCACTCCTAACAATAAATGTATTAACCCCTAGACCGACAACCCCCCACAACGCAATAAGCCTAATTATTAACCCCTAAACCGCCATATCCCACACCGCAATAAACCTATCCTAGTATTAACCCCTAAACCGCCACTCCCGGACCCCGCCGCCACCTACATTAAATGTATTACCCCCAAATCTGACCCCCCCTACACCGCCGCCACCTATATTAACTATATTAAACCCTAATCTGAGCCCCCTACACCGCCGCCACCTATATTATATGTATTACCCCCTAATCTGACCCCCTACACCGCCATCTATATTAAATACATTAACCCATAATCTGAGCCCCCTATACCGCCGCCACCTATATTAACTATATTAACCCCTAATCTGAGCCCCCTACACCGCTGCCACCTATATTAAAGGGACACTGTACCCAAACATTTTCTTTCATGATTCAGATAGAGCATGGCATTTTAAGTAACTTTCTAATTTACTCCTATTATCAAATTTTCTTCATTCTCTTGGTATCTTTATTTGAAATGCAAGAAAGTAAGTTTAGATGCCGGCCCATTTTTGGTGATCAACCTGGGTTGTTCTTGCTGATTGGTGGATAAACTCATCCACCAATAAAAAGTGCTGTCCAGAGTTCTGAATAAAAAAAAACGCTTATATGTCTTCTTTTTAAAATAAAGATAGCAAGAGAACGAAGAAAAATTGATAATATGAATACATTAGAAAGTGGCTTAAAATTGCATGCTCTATCTGAATCTTGAAAGAAAAAATTTGGGTTCAGTGTCCCTTTAACTATATTACCCCCTAAACCTAAGTCTAACCCTAACACCACCTAACTTAATTATTATTTAAATAAATCTAAATAATATTAATATTATTAACTAAATTATTCCTATTTAAAACTAAATACTTACCTATAAAATAAAGCCTAATATAACTACAATATAAATTAATAATTACATTGTAGCTATTTTAGGGTTTATTTTTATTTTACAGGTAACCTTGTATTTATTTTAACTAGGTACAATAGCTATTAAATAGTTAATAACTATTTAATAGCTACCTAGTTAAAATAATAACAAAATTACCTGTAAAATAAATCCTAACCTAAGTTACCATTACACCTAACACTACACTATCAATAAATTAAATAAACTACAATTATCTAAACTAAAATACAATTAAATAAACTAAACTATATTACAAAAACAAACAAACACTAAATTACAAAAAATTAAAAAAGATTACAAGAATTTTAAGCTAATTACACCTAATCTAAGCCCCCTAATAAAATAAAAAATCCCCTCAAAATAATAAAATTTCCCTACCCTAAACTAAATTACAAAAGTAATCAGCTCTATTACCAGCCCTTAAAAGGGCCTTTTGCGGGGCATTGCCCCAAAGTAATCAGCTCTTTTACCTGTAAAAAAAAAAGAACCCCCCCCCTCCCATTACAACCCACCACCCACACACCCCTACTCTAAAACTCAGCCGATCCCCCCTTAAAAAAACCTAAGTCTAACACCCAAGTGCTCCTTACCTGTCCTGAAGACGGGCAGAGAAGGTCCTGTTCCAGGTGGTGAAGTCTTCTTCCAAGGGGCGACCTCTTCTTCTTCCAGGAACCAGCCGGCGCGGAGCGGAGGAGTTGAAGACCGATGACTGCGGAGCTGAAGACCGTCCACTCTGGAACTGAAGACCGGCGACGCTGGAACTGAAGACCGCGGAGCCATGGAGCGTGGAGGATCCTCTTCATACGATCTCCGCCGTACACTGAATAGGAATTCAAGGCGTCCCTTGAATTCCTATTGGCTGATTTGAGCCTTCAAATTCAAATCAGCCAATCGGATGAGAGCTACTGACATTCTGTTGGCTGATTTGAATAGCCAATAGAATAAGAGCTACTGACATTCTGTTGGCTGATTTGAATAGCCAATAGAATAAGAGCTACTGACATTCTATTGGCTGATTTGAATAGCCAATAGAATAAGAGCTACTGACATTCTATTGGCTGATTTGAATAGCCAATAGAATGTCAGTAGCTCTTATTCTATTGGCTATTCAAATCAGCCAATAGAATTACAGTAGCTCTCATCCGATTGGCTGATTTGAATAGCCAATAGAATAAGAGCTACTGACATTCTGTTGGCTGATTTGAATAGCCAATAGAATAAGAGCTACTGACATTCTATTGGCTGATTTGAATAGCCAATAGAATACAGTAGCTCTTATTCTATTGGCTATTCAAATCAGCCAATAGAATTACAGTAGCTCTCATCCGATTGGCTGATTTGAATTTGAAGGCTCAAATCAGCCAATAGGAATTCAAGGGACGCCATTTTTAATCGTGTACCTTGAATTCCTATTTAGTGTACGGCGGAGATCGAATGAAGAGGATCCTCCACGCTCCATGGCTCCGCGGTCTTCAGTTCCAGCGTCGCCGATCTTCAGTTCCAGCATCGCCGGTCTTCAGTTCCAGAGTGGACGGTCTTCAGCTCCGCGGTCATTGGTCTTCAACTCCTCTGCTCCGGCTGGTTCCTGGAAGAAGAAGAGGTCGCTGCTTGGAAGAAGACTTCACCCCCTGGAACAGGACCTTCTCCGCCGGTCTTCAGGACAGGTAAGGAGCACTTGGGTGTTAGACTTAGGTTTTTTTAAGGGGGGATCGGGTGAGTTTTAGAGTAGGGGTGTGTGGGTGGTGGGTTGTAATGGGGGGGTTGTTCTTTTTTTTAAAGGTAAAAGAGCTGATTACTTTGGGGCAATGCCCCCCAAAAGGCCTTTTTAAGGGCTGGTAATAGAGCGGATTACTTTTGTAATTTAGTTTACGGTAGGGAAATTTTATTATTTTGGGGGGCTTTTTTATTTTATTAGGGGCTTAGATTAGGTGTAATTAGCTAAAAATTCTTGTAATCTTTTTTTATTTTTTGTAATTTAGTGTTTGGTTTGTTTTTGTAATATAGTTTATTTAATTGTATTTTAGTTTAGATAATTGTAGTTTATTTAATTAATTTATTGATAGTGTAGTGTTAGGTGTAATGGTAACTTAGGTTAGGATTTATTTTACAGGTAATTTTGTAATTATTTTAGCTAGGCAGCTATTAAATAGTTACTAACTATTTAATAGCTATTGTACCTAGTTAAAATAAATACAAAGTTACCTGTAAAATAAATATAAACCCTAAAATAGCAACAATGTAATTATTAATTATATTGTAGCTATATTAGGGTTTATTTTATAGGTAAGTATTTAGTTTTAAATAGGAATAATTTAGTTAATAATATTAATATTATTTAGATTTATTTAAATAATAAATTAAGTTAGGGGGTGTTAGGGGCTCAGATTAGGGGTTAATATAGTTAATATAGGTGGCGGCGGTGTAGGGGGGTCAGATTAGGGGGTAATACATATAATATAGATGGCAGCGGTGTAGGGGGCTCAGATTAGGGGGTAATACATTTAATGTAGGTGGCGGCGGGGTCCGGGAGCAGGGGTTTAGGGGTTAAACACTTTATTAGGTATTGCGGTGGGGGATTGCGGTTGACAAGTAGATAGACATTGCGCATGCGTTAGGTTTTATTTTGCAGGCAGTTTAGGGAGTTACGGGGCTCCAATACTCAGCGTAAGGCTTACTACGCCTGCATTTTGTGGCGAGGTGAAAATGGAGTGAGATTTCTCCATTTTCGCCACGTAAGTCCTTACGCTGTATATTGGATACCAAACTGCGCAGCTTTTCTATACCAGTCTATGGGCCAAAAAACTACGGCCGAAGGGTGAAATATACGAGCGTAACTTCTATGTTACGCCGTATATAGGATACCAAACCAGCACAAAATTTGGCGTTGCAGGCTTTTGCGGGCGACGCTGCATATCGGATCGGGCCCCAGGTGTGTGTTGTCTGTCATATGTGAACTGTTATACCTTTTTAATGCAATATTTTTTTTAAATAATTTTTATTAGACAGTGTTATGAGTGTAACTGTACTTTGTAATGTATCTCTGATGTGTTTTGTGACACTTTATTTTCGGAAAACAGTTAACCACAGTAGGATTCTAATGTAAATTGCGATCAACTTGTAATATGAGTGCAACTGAAACGGAACACAAATGATTGTGAAAACACTCGCAAAATAGTTTGTGCTCCACTTAATCTAGCCCTAAATACCTCTTGTGCTTATCCTACAAAGCTAAACCAAACAAATTCTGTAATGTGCAAAAACTGCAAATCGAATAGCTGGTTTATAAAAAATTGCAGCATTTTAAAATCTGAAGTTACAGATTGTGCTTTTCAGCCTCGCTAGGGATCATGGGACAAAGCACAGTTTTTGTTTTTTAGTTTTATTTCTTGATAAACTTAATTTTCAAAAGAACATTCTTTGTTGTGTCCCTCTGAAATACTCGACATGTGTAACTGCAGAAAAAACATAATTTATGCTTACCTGATAAATTTATTTCTCTTGTAGTGTATTCAGTCCACGGATCATCCATTACTTGTGGGATATTCTCCTTCCCAACAGGAAGTTGCAAGAGGATCACCCACAGCAGAGCTGCTATATAGCTCCTCCCCTCACTGCCATATCCAGTCATTCGACCGAAACAAGACGAGAAAGGAGAAACCATAGGGTGCAGTGGTGACTGTAGTTTAATTAAAATTTAGACCTGCCTTAAAAGGACAGGGCGGGCCATGGACTGGATACACTACAAGAGAAATAAATTTATCAGGTAAGCATAAATTATGTTTTCTCTTGTTAAGTGTATCCAGTCCACGGATCATCCATTACTTGTGGGATACCAATACCAAAGCTAAAGTGCACGGATGATGGGAGGGACAAGGCAGGAACTTAAACGGAAGGAACCACTGCCTGTAGAACCTTTCTCCCAAAAACAGCCTCCGAAGAAGCAAAAGTATCAAATTTGTAAAATTTTGAAAAGGTGTGAAGCGAAGACCAAGTCGCAGCCTTGCAAATCTGTTCAACAGAGGCCTCATTTTTAAAGGCCCAGGTGGAAGCCACAGCTCTAGTAGAATGAGCTGTAATCCTTTCAGGGGGCTGCTGTCCAGCAGTCTCATAGGCTAAGCGTATTATGCTCTGAAGCCAAAAGGAGAGAGAGGTTGCCGAAGCTTTTTGACCTCTCCTCTGTCCAGAGTAAACGACAAACAGGGCAGATGTTTGACGAAAATCTTTAGTAGCCTGTAAGTAAGACTTCAAGGCACGGACTACGTCCAGATTATGCAAAAGATGTTCCTTCTTTGAAGAAGGATTAGGACACAATGATGGAACAACAATCTCTTGATTGATATTCCTGTTAGAAACCACCTTAGGTAAAAACCCAGGTTTGGTACGCAGAACTACCTTGTCTGAATGAAAAATCAGATAAGGAGAATCACAATGTAAGGCAGATAACTCAGAGCTTCTCTCTTTGTATGCAAATTATTATGACCCTGGGGAAGTCTCCCTATGGGTGATGGGGGAAACCAGACGTGGACTCCTTGCCCAGTGTGCTTAGAGGAATGTGGCTGCACCTCACTGACGAGGCCCATAGGAGGCCGAAACGATCGTCTGGGGTTGTCGTGTTCCTTGTTCAGAGGAGAATTGCCTGGTATTTCGGGGCTGGACTGACCTTACTTGGCGGGATCAGACTGATATACTTCAGGAAAGTTTTCTTCTATGAAAAGCACACTGGTCTAAAAGAGGCTGCCTCCGGGTGGTAAATCGCCATAGAACAAGCCACTGAGCTGTTGTTCGTTCCTGGTAGAGCGCTTCTCTCTTTGTATGCAAATTATTATGACCCTGGGGAAGTCTCCCTATGGGTGATGGGGGAAACCAGACGTGGACTCCTTGCCCAGTGTGCTTAGAGGAATGTGGCTGCACCTCACTGACGAGGCCCATAGGAGGCCGAAACGATCATCTGGGGTTGTCGTGTTCCTTGTTCAGAGGAGAATTGCCTGGTATTTTGGGGCTGGACTGACCTTACTTGGCGGGATCAGACTGATATACTTCAGGAAAGTTTTCTTCTGTGAAAAGCACACTGGTCTAAAAGAGGCTGCCTCCGGGTGGTAAATCGCCATAGAACAAGCCACTGAGCTGTTGTTCGTTTCTGGTAGA
Organism: Bombina bombina; assembly: GCF_027579735.1. Classification (NCBI taxonomy): domain Eukaryota; kingdom Metazoa; phylum Chordata; class Amphibia; order Anura; family Bombinatoridae; genus Bombina; species Bombina bombina. Next base: position 761,163,223 of record NC_069501.1, read on the forward strand.
GCGCTTCTCTCTTTGTATGCAGATAACTCAGAGACTCTTCAAGCCGAGGAAATAGCCATCAAAAACAGAACTTTCCAAGATAAAAGTTAAATATCAATGGAATAAAGGGGTTCAAACGGAACTCCCTGAAGAACTTTAAGAACCAAGTTTAAGCTCCACGGGGGAGCAACAGTTTTAAACACAGGCTTAATCCTAACCAAAGCCTGACAAAATGCCTGGACGTCTGGAACTTCTGCCAGACGCTTGTGCAAAAGAATAGATAGAGCAGAGATCTGTCCTTTTAAAGAACTAGCTGATAAGCCTTTGTCCAAACCCTCTTGGAGAAAGGACAATATCCTAGGAATCCTAACCTTACTCCATGAGTAACTCTTGGATTCACACCAATAAAGATATTTACGCCATATCTTATGGTAGATTTTCCTGGTGACAGGCTTCCGAGCCTGTATTAAGGTATCAATGACTGACTCGGAGAAGCCACGCCTTGATAGAATCAAGCATTCAATCTCCATGCAGTCAGTCTCAGAGAAATTAGATTTGGATGATTGAAAGGACCTTGTATTAGAAGGTCCTGCCTCAGAGGCAGAGTCCATGGTGGAAGAGATGACATGTCCACTAGGTATGCATACCAGGTCCTGCGTGGCCACGCAGGCGCTATCAGAATCACAGATGCTCTCTCCTGTTTGATTTTGACAATCAGTCGAGGGAGCAGAGGAAACGGTGGAAATACATAGGCCAGGTTGAAGAACCAAGGAGCTGCTAGAGCATCTATCAGTGTTGCTCCCGGGTCCCTGGACCTGGATCCGTAACAAGGAAGCTTGGCGTTCTGGCGAGACGCCATGAGATCCAGTTCTGGTTTGCCTCAACGATGGACCAGTTGAGCAAACACCTCCGGATGGAGTTCCCACTCCCCCGGATGAAAAGTCTGACGACTTAGAAAATCCGCCTCCCAGTTCTCTACGCCTGGGATGTGGATCGCTGAGAGGTGGCAAGAGTGAGACTCTGCCCAGCGAATTATCTTTGAGACTTCTAACATCGCTAGGGAACTCCTGGTTCCCCCTTGATGGTTGATGTAAGCCACAGTCGTGATGTTGTCCGACTGAAATCTGATGAAACTCAGTGTTGCTAACTGAGGCCAAGCTAGAAGAGCCTTGAATATTGCTCTTAACTCCAGAATATTTATTGGGAGGAGTTTCTCCTCCCGAGTCCACAATCCCTGAGCCTTCAGGGAGTTCCAGACTGCGCCCCAACCTAGAAGGCTGGCATCTGTTACAATCGTCCAATCTGGCCTGAGAAAGGTCATACCCTTGGACAGATGGACCTGAGAAAGCCACCAGAGAAGAGAATCTCTGGTCTCTTGATCCAGATTTAGTAGAGGGGACAAATCTGAGTAATCCCCATTCCACTGACTTAGCATGCATAATTGCAGCGGTCTGAGATGCAGGCGCGCAAATGGCACTATGTCCATTGCCTCTACCATTAAGCCGATTACTTCCATGCACTGAGCCACTGACGGGCGTGGAATGGAATGAAGGACACGGCAAGCATTTAGAAGTTTTGATAACCTGGACTCCGTCAGGTAAATTTTCATCTCTACAGAATCTATAAGAGTCCCTAGGAAGGAGACTCTTGTGAGTGGTGATAGAGAACTCTTTTCCACGTTCACTTTCCACCCATGCGACCTCAGAAATGCCAGAACTATCTCTGTATGAGACTTGGCAATTTGAAAGCTTGACGCTTGTATCAGGATGTTGTCTAGATACGGAGCCACCGCTATGCCTCGCGGTCTTAGAACCGCCAGAAGTGAGTCCAGAACCTTTGTAAAAATTCTCGGGGCAGTGGCCAACCCGAAGGGAAGAGCTAAAAATTGGCAATGCCTGTCTAGAAAGGCAAACCTTAGGAACCGATGATGATCTTTGTGAATCGGTATGTGAAGGTAGGCATCCTTTAAGTCCACTGTGGTCATGTACTGACCCTCTTGGATCATGGGTAGGATGGTCCGAATAGTTTCCATTTTGAATGATGGAACTCTGAGGAATTTGTTTAAGATCTTTAGATCCAAGATTGGTCTGAAGGTTCCCTCTTTCTTGGGAACCACAAACAGATTTGAATAAAATCCCTGTCCTTGTTCCGTCCGCGGAACTGGATGGATCACTCCCATTACTAGGAGGTCTTGCACACAGCTTAGGAATGCCTCTTTCTTTATCTGGTTTGCTGATAACCTTGAAAGATGAAATCTCCCTTGTGGAGGAGAAGCTTTGAAGTCCAGAAGATATCCCTGAGATATGATCTCCAACGCCCAGGGATCCTGAACATCTCTTGCCCACGCCTGGGCGAAGAGAGAAAGTCTGCCCCCCACTAGATCCGTTTCCGGATAGGGGGCCGTTCCTTCATGCTGTCTTGGGGGCAGCAGCAGGCTTTCTGGCCTGCTTGTCCTTGTTCCAGGACTGGTTAGGTTTCCAGGCCTGTCTGGAATGAGCAACAGTTCCCTCTTGTTTTGAAGCGGAGGAAGTTGATGCTGCTCCTGCCTTGAAATTTCGAAAGGCACGAAAATTAGACTGTTTGGCCTTTGATTTGGCCCTGTCCTGAGGAAGGGTATGACCCTTGTCTCCAGTAATGTCAGCAATAATTTCCTTCAAGCCAGGCCCGAATAAGGTCTGCCCCTTGAAAGGAATGTTGAGTAATTTAGACTTTGAAGTCACGTCAGCTGACCAGGGTTTAAGCCATAGCGCCCTACGCGCCTGGATGGTGAATCCGGAATTCTTAGCCGCTAGTTTAGTCAAATGAACAATGGCATCAGAAACAAATGAGTTAGCTAGCTTAAGCGTTCTAAGCTTGTCAATAATTTCATTCAATGGAGCTGTCTGGATGGCCTCTTCCAGGGCCTCAAACCAGAATGCCGCCGCAGCAGTGACAGGCGCAATGCATGCAAGGGGCTGTAAAATAAAACCTTGTTGAATAAACATTTTCTTAAGGTAACCCTCCAATTTTTTATCCATTGGATCTGAAAAAGCACAACTGTCCTCAACCGGGATAGTGGTATGCTTTGCTAAAGTAGAAACTGCTCCCTCCACCTTAGGGACCGTCTGCCATAAGTCCCGTGTAGTGGCGTCTATTGGAAACATTTTTCTAAATATAGGAGGTGGGGAAAAGGGCACACCGGGTCTATCCCACTCCTTGCTAATAATTTCTGTAAGCCTTTTTGGTATAGGAAAAACGTCAGTACACACCGGCACCGCATAGTATCTATCCAGCCTACACAATTTCTCTGGAATTGCAACTGTGTTACAGTCATTCAGAGCAGCTAATACCTCCCCAAGCAATACACGGAGGTTCTCAAGCTTAAATTTAAAATTAGAAATCTCTGAATCAGGTTTCCCCGTGTCAGAGATGTCACCCACAGACTGAAGCTCTAACAGCATTTGCGCGCTCTGTATCTCTCCTAACCCCAGAGCTATCGCGCTTGATCTAGATAATACCTCTGACAGGGTATTATTCATGATTGCAGCCATGTCCTGCAAGGTAATCGCTATGGGCGTCCCTGATGTAATTGGCGCCATATTAGCGTGCGTCCCCTGAGCGGGAGGCGAAGGGTCTGACACGTGGGGAGAGTTAGTCGGCATAACTTCCCCCTCGACAGAACCCTCTGGTGATAATTATTTTATAGATAAAGACTGATCTTTACTGTTTAAGGTGAAATCAATACATTTAGTACACATTCTCCTATGGGGCTCCACCATGGCTTTCAAACATAATGAACAAGTAGGTTCCTCTGTGTCAGACATGTTTAAACAGACTAGCAATGAGACTAGCAAGCTTGGAAAACACTTTAAAACAAGTTTACAAGCAATATAAAAAACGTTACTGCGCCTTTAAGAAACACAAATTTTCCCAAATTTTGAAATAACAGTGAAAAAATGCAGTTACACTAACGAAATTTTTACAGTGTATGTAATAAGTTAGCAGAGCATTGCACCCACTTGCAAATGGATGATTAACCCCTTAATACCAAAAACAGAATAACAAATGACAAAAACGTTTTTTAAACATTCACAACTGCCACAGCTCTACTGTGGCTTTTTACCTCCCTCAATACGACTTTTGAAGCCTTTTGAGCCCTTCAGAGAAGTCCTGGATCATGCAGGAAGAAGCTGGATGTCTGTGTCTGTAATTTTTGCTGTGCAAAAAAAGCCAAAATAGGCCCCTCCCACTCATATTACAACAGTGGGAAGCCTCAGGGAACTGTTTCTAGGCAAAATTCAAGCCAGCCATGTGGAAAAAACTAGGCCCCAATAAGTTTTATCACCAAACATATGTAAAAAAACGATTAAACATGCCAGCAAACGTTTTAAAATACACTTTTATAAGAGTATGTATCTCTATTAATAAGCCTGATACCAGTCGCTATCACTGCATTTAAGGCTTTACTTACATTACTTCGGTATCAGCAGCATTTTCTAGCAAATTCCATTCCCTAGAAAAATATTTTAACTGCACATACCTTATTACAGGAAAACCTGCACGCTATTCCCCCTCTGAAGTTACCTCACTCCTCAGAATATGTGAGAACAGCAAAGGATCTTAGTTACTTCTGCTAAGATCATAGAAAACGCAGGCAGATTCTTCTTCTAAATACTGCCTGAGATAAACAGTACACTCCGGTACCATTTAAAAATAACAAACTTTTGATTGAAGAAATAAACTAAGTATAAAACACCACAGTCCTCTTACGACCTCCATCTTAGTTGAGAGTTGCAAGAGAGGCAGTGAGGGGAGGCAGTGAGGGGAGGAGCTATATAGCAGCTCTGCTGTGGGTGATCCTCTTGCAACTTCCTGTTGGGAAGGAGAATATCCCACAAGTAATGGATGATCCGTGGACTGGATACACTTAACAAGAGAAATACCCAAGCAATTATGTGCATTAGCTAACAGTTTTAGGAGTATGTTTATTGGTGGGTTGTCAGCCAAAACATATGAAAATAAAAGTCAGAAAGGTCAACTTGTAGAAGTCCAAGCAATTAACAAGCACTTCCAGTTAACACCAATTAACAAGCACACTTGTATGTGTATATTCCCTGGTAACATGAACCGCAGATTATCTTACCAGAGCTTGTTTCTAGCAATGAATTTAAACAATCATTACTAGAAGCATTTTTACTAATGAAAGTATAATGCGTAAATGGTTCTTTTTAAAGGGACATTGTACACTAGTTTTTTCTTTGCATAAATGTTTTGTAGATCCATTTATGTAGCCCATCTATGAGTGTTTTTTTAAGAATATATAGTTTTGCTTATTTTTTTTTATAACATTGTGCTGATTTTAAGACTCCTAACCAAGCCCCAAATTGTCAGATGTATATGTGCGTTTACAGACTCCTGCTGGCTCCTGTTTGTCTAATATGTCTTCTCATATGCAGGAAACGGGGAGGGAGAGTGTCTTCTCCCAGACCATGTCACTGGATGTCCCAGCTAACCTCATCAACAGTGCTAAATGTGGAGCTTCTAAATCGTTTTTTTAAAATTGTTTTATACTGGTTTGTTAGATCAGGATCTATGCACATTTTCCTTTAGTAGTGTCTATACATACATATATAAGAACGTCTTACATTAAGGAGTCACAGCTTTGCAGATCAGGAATGGATAAGGCGCGGGGTTGAAAAGAGCCAATCATCAATAAATGTGCTGCTGCTCTGTATTTGACGGTTTTCCTTAACACAGTGCAGCCAGAGAGAAGTTCTGTTGGAACAGAACTTACACAGTGAAGCCAGAGCACAACACTGCTGTTTGATAAGAACAGCCTGATCTGGAGCAGCGCTGCAAAGTGAAAGCGCTAATAGTTCCTGCATGTGTCCCGTTCTTTCTGCAGACATGCTGCATTTTCTGCGATGACATCTCAGATCACAGCATGTTCTGCCTTGGGGTATATATATATATATATATATATATATTTTTTATTTTATTTTTTATTTTTTTTTAACACACACAATAATGATGATTTGATGATTAAAACATTAGGAGGCTGTCAGTAATACAGGCTACATGTATGATTAACTAGGTGAAGGCTGCCCTCATCAGTTTCACTCCTTTGGGTTAAAACAGGCTTGTATAGAGCCTCCAAGAGATCTCGACTATTCCCAATACATTGAGGGTCTTCTGTGGGGATATAGTGAGCACAGTGAATGGGGATACAAAAGAACCTGGCTGCTGTGCCAGTATAAATCCAGGATCAGCTTGCACAATCATCTTTTTCCCTGATACTACTCGCAAAAGTATAAAGTGAAGGAAAGTACAAAGGGTCACTAAATAGAAATGTGGAGAGAGCTTTTCGATTCTGGCTTCTATACTGGCATAGTAGCTTTGAGCCTGCATGTCTTGTAGTGACTTGATCCTAAAAGGCTCATACCATGAAGGAACAAACCCTTAATACTCAAACTGCTGCAGTTGCAAGACACAAGGCTTTATTTAACGGGGAGGGGGTATAAAAGGGTATGGTATGGCAACAGGACATCAAGACTATGGCAACTTGGCCCTATGGATTAAAAAAAAAAAAAAAACTCTCAATGTTCTCTTTGCTCATGACATAACTTTGTGCAGGTGTTATTTGAATCATTGCAGTTTGCAAAATATTTAAAGCAGGGCTCGACAAACCCAGGAGCCTGGTAGCCACTGGCTCCTAGAATTTTACCACTGGCTCCTAACTTTTTGGGTTATTCTCCATATGTCTATATACAAATCCAACGGTCTGGCTCCTAAAAATATGCCTGGCTCCTAAATATTCTTACTGGCTCCTTTAAACACATTTGTCATGCACTGATTTAAAGGGATATGAAACCCCAAACAATTATGTTGTGATTCAGACAGAGCATACCATTTTAAAATAAGTTTCCAATATAATTATATTATCAAATTTGCTTGATTCCCATGATATTCTGTGTTAAAGAGATACCTAGGTAGGCATCTTTAAGACTGCATGGCAGGAAATAGTGCCGCCATCTAGAGGTCATGCAAATGGATAACATCTTGCAAAACTGCTGCCATAGTGCTCCAGAAATGGGCCAGCTCCTAAGCTTATGTCCCTGCTTTTCAACAAAAGATACCAAGAGAACTAAGAAAAATTGATAAGTAAATTAGAAAGTTGTTTAAAATTGCATTCTCGATCTGAATCATGATAAAAACAAATGTGGCTTTATTTAATATCCCTTTAACAGTTGGACATCCAAGAGGTAAATGAAACAGAATGTACCACAACACCAAACCACCAAGGTTCAACTGCCCTTATATATTCTATGTACTGCTATGAAATATTCTTACCATTTTTGGTGAGCATGGAGTTTCAGAGTGTGGTTAACAAATGGGTTGTGCATATATTTGTATATAGATTATTTTGTTTGCCTCTTTGATTTGGCAGTGTGCACACTGGTGTTTGTTCAATAATAGTGTAACTATGTTTCTGATCTAAGAACATTAGCCCAATTTTGGAGATACGCTTTAGGGATCACTGCATTTTGGGGCAAACACAAACCATAAAGTGAACCCCCACCAAAAAAAAAAAAGCACTGCAGAAAATCCACTACAACAGTTGTTTCAACAGCTGGGCTATGCTATTGGGTCAGAAATAATCAGAGGAAATTCACTGTGGCAAACAGCCTATTCAAATACATTTAGCCTTTGCTTCCACAAAATAACTCTAAAGTGTAAAACGATTACAATGTTGACATTATGTGAAGGAAACACACCCAGGATTTAGCCCTCACAGTGCATAATACAAACCTGGAGGCGAAGGAGTGAGCAAGTCTCTAATGCCTAGACATTCCTGAGTAATGCACAACAACCAGATGACTTGTCATGATCTTACAAACTTACAATTTCTTAAATTTATGTACAGCAAAACAAAACTGCCCTATATTTTAAGATGGTCATCAAGTCTTGGAATAGTATTGTCACAAAGTCTATCATTTTACTGGCATGCCCTTTTATTTTAAAATATAGATACAATGTATTTAATAGCGGACATTTCTTCTGACTTCAAGAATAAAAGGGCCATTCTAAAAAAACTATTACTATTACAGAACTTTATTTTTCCACAAATTCTCTTGTCACTGTCGGTCCAATTACCTAAAGATTGTTGCTCGGATCTAAAAACATCTTCAGATATGTAAGACTAAGAAGGTTAGACTTGTGAAGTTTGTAGTGTGCACTTTTTCTCAGAATTGGAATACTCACAATCTTCAGAGTAAAATTACAGGGGGGGGGGAAGGGATGTAAATAGTGAAAGTGTATTGTAAAGTTGTTGTACTAACCATTTACATTAATATCTTAATGTGCCTTTAAGGAAATAGTCGTGATTGTATGATAAACATGTATGCTGCACGTCATTGTATCACTGGCATCACCATACCTATGGATACAACTCATACAAATAATTTAACACCTGGCGTTTTTCAAGAGCGTTTTCTCTTTTGCATTAGGGGTCTCATTGACATATATATTTAATTTATGAAGAGAAAACACAGTTTCAGCTCCTTCCTCTTTTTTCTAGGCCTGGTGTCTGGCAGCCCACCGGGAGAACGCTATTTGGCTGAGAGGTGACATTTCCACCTTTTAGCCAATAGCCGTGCGGGAATGAAAAAGAGTAGAACACTGCCGCAGGCAGGCCAGCACTCACAGTTAACATTTCATCATCCACACAGGGTGCTTCCATAGTATTGATAGTAGTAAAGAATGGGGATGCACTCGCCAGGATTTCCAAAGTTAACTTTAATGTAAAATTTCGGGGTGTTACCCCCTTCGTCAGACAATACAAAATAACAATACACAACCTACTTACCAGGGAGTCTACACCTGTTGATTGCCGATTGTGGGAGTGGCATCACAGGTGATGACCTGGAACTGTATCACTTAGGTTAGTTTAAAAGGCACAGTAGTAAGTAGGTTGTGTATTGTTATTTTGTATTGTCTGACGAAGGGGGTAACACCCCAAAACGTTACATTAAAGGTAAGTTTGGAAATCCTACTACTACACACATACATATATGTGTGTGTGTGTGTATGTGTGTGTGTATATATATATATATATATATATATATATATATATATATATATATATATATATATATATATATATATATATACACACACACACACACGTTACACCTTCATTGCCTGGCCATGACAATAACTGAGTTGACTAGCAAATATGCCTTAAACAAAAAGCAAACTTTGGGGTTACTCCCATGAGTGGAACTGGCAGTTAAAAGAAATAGTTTCAAGCACTTGAAAGAAACTTTTTTCTAAATGTAATTTTCCTTTATCCGAACACTTGAGAACCCTAATTTAAGGATGGTTGGATGACTCATTCTGCCAAGCTGGCAGAAAAAGACACCCAAGGTTAATATATGCTTGTGTTGGAAATTGTAATCTTCTCTCGGCCGTTTTAGACAAACCACATAATTTAGATAGAAGTTACAATCCAGCACTTTAACAGTGTGTACACATGGGATTTTTATCATGAAAGGGACATTACACATTATTATTTTTTTCCTGAAGTGAAAAGCAGCTGTTTTACCCGCTAGTGTGTATCTCATTTTGCACAAATACCAGTTTCACCTGGGAATATACTTTAAACATTAATTTTAACATCAATGCATTATTCTATGTGCAAAATTGTGTTTAGTGTTGATACTGTCCCTTATGTTGTAACTTCTTAACAGAGCACAGTGTCCCTATAAAGTGACAAGGTCAAAATTAAACTTTCAGGATTCAGATAAAAACATGCAATTTTAAAAATACTTTGTTTTCTACATATCCTTTGTTGAACAGAATAACTAGATATACTCAAGAGGAATCAAAAGTCTTAAAGGGAAAGTCAACACCAGAATTTTTTTTTTTTTAAAAAGATAATCCCTTAATTACCCAGTCCCCACTTTTGCATAACCAACACAGTTATAATAATACACATTTTACCTCTGTAATTACCTTGTATCTAAGCCTCTGCAGACTGCCCCCTTATTTCAGTTCTTTTGACAGACTTGCATTTTAGCCAATAAGTGCTCACTCCTCGGGAAAATTCACGTGCATGAGCTCAATGTTATCTATATGAAACACATGAACGCCCTCTAGTGGTGAAAAACTGTCAAAATGCATTTAGATTAGAGGCAGCCTTCAAGGTCTAAGAAATTAGCATACGAACAACCTAGGTTTAGCTTTTAAATAAGAATACCAAAAGAACAAAGCAAAATTGGTGATAAAAGTAAATTGGAAAGTTGTTTAAAATTACATGCCCTATTTGAATCATGAAAGGTTTTTTTGGACTTTACTGTCCCTTTAAGTACCATGGCAGCAGTTTTGCAACTGAATATAACATTTGATCTATCACACTTGTAGAGATTCATCACATCTCACACAATTAGAGCGGTTGTTTGTTTAGAGGTCTTATAGAATCTTTTTGTCTGTAAAAGTGCTTAAAAAGAGCTGTAAAAGGACAGAAGATTATTGTTAGAAGAGTGTGCACAGTCTAAGGTGCACACTTTGAGGCGTTTGAACATATGCAAGAGTTTGCAGATCATATAAAAGTATATGGGGCTGTCATTAGTGGACAGCTGCCATGATACAGGGTTCAGGGAAATGAAGACGAAGTTTGAAATTTGTCAGAAGTTTTTGTTTGAAATTCAAAATAAATGCGTGTGCATTTATTATGTAATTTTATTATATTTAATGTTCCTTTAAATACTAGTTAATTGTATGTCTTTTATTTATTTGAATAAAGACAAGTCCATTGTTACAGTTTATATATTTATTTAAAGAGATTATCGGTAACAAAGAATATTAAATTTATCCTCTTTGGATTATCTTTGCTTAGCAAAATCGAGTCAAAAAGGTGCCATTGCTGGTCTACCCCCTTTAATATTCCCCCAATGGGTATTTCAAATTACACTACATGGATAGACGGGATTCAGATTTAGAGCACTCAGCTCAAAAATGGGCCGCTCTGGTTACAAAAGGGATGTCTTTTACTATGGGTATTAACCTGCAAGAAAATTTTGTTAAAGTAACATTTAGGTGGTATATGACCCCGGACAGACTGAGATCACAAACTCCACTGCCAACACATAATTGTTTTAGGGGCTGTGGCGAGCGTGGCACCTACCTCCATACTAGGCAGGACTGCCCTCCTATTAAAAATACCTGGGAGAATTTGGCTAGGTTGTTCAGTACGATCCTGGAGAAAAATAAATAATTCTTACACCTCAAATAGCTTAATTACACTATTCACTTAAAGGGATCGTTCATCCACACCTTAACCTAGTGCAAACTATTTGTATGATTTCCCAAATTTGTATAGCAAAATATTACGTTCTCATTGAACGTAAAGTGCAACATTATTATGATTTTATTATTAGTAGTATTACCAATAGTACTTGATAGGAGAGAATTCCTTACAATTTGGGAACCTTGGATAATGTACAGTGAAGATAGAAACAGACAGTTACCACAACAGTAATCCCCCCACCCCAATATATGAATTAATGCTTGTTCATTTTTTTCCGCTTTCCTATAGTACTGAACAATTGGAACCCATATGAGCCTTATAGGTTATCTAGACGGTTGCTACCCACTCACCTACAAGTATGGATATCATATTTGAACCCAACATGATATATCTTGTATTTTATTTCCACAATCCATTTTTCTGTTGTATTTTATTTCTTTATGTATTTACAACTTGTTGCAATGTAACTTTCTATAAAATCGCATAAACTGTTTCTTGTGAACAAGAAGTAAAATCTTTAATAAAGAATATTTCAAAAGAAATGAGACACAAAATACCAAATAACAGCTATAAGGGTCCTCTTACCAGATGCAAGCCTCCTGTACTTGTTTTATGTAAGCCTACATTACACACACACACACACATGCACATTACACATCTTTTATGCCAGCTAAATGGCAACATCAGATCCAAGATAAGATGCATGTATCCTGTACATACTTAACTAAATCCTGCTTTAGTTTGACACAGACCATTAGCGGGAGGGAATGGAACAGAGAAACTATTTAGCTGCTGTTGGTCATGGAGGCAAGCAGCAATCGTAACAGTGCATGCCACAGAGGAAAGAGACAGTTTTTTTAGGTTTTTTTTTGTATAGAATGCCCTAGGGCTTGATAATCCTGGGCACCTAGAAAACAGGCCTCAGTGTTAAGGAAACTCTGCTTGCACCCAGACCTTAACCCCTTGAGTGCTAACGACGGCTCAGAGCCGTCGCTAGCACTCAACTACCTTTTTAGCAATCACGGGGCTCCTACCGACTCCCACCCCGGCGATCGGGCCTGTATAGTGACAGGCATCGCCGGGGCTTCCAGTTATGTGCAGCGACGTCACGCGCAATGACGTGATGACGTCACCGCACAACTTTATTTAAAATTTACAATAGGAAGTATAGGGAAAGGGGGCATGCTGCTTAGAAGTCTGTATCTCAGGCATCTAAGCAGCTACAGACCCCCAAGACCCACCGTTGGAAAGGTAATCGCCTAACCTTTCCAATGGTCTCAGGGGATATGGGGGGGGAATTTTAAATGGTAAAAAACAGAAAAAAATTAAATCCAGCTAAGCACTCAAAAGGGGTATACTAAACCCAATTTTTATTTCATGCTTCGGATAGAGCATTCAATTTTAAGCAACTTTCTAATTTACTCCTATTATCTATTTTTCTTTGTTCTCTTGGTATCTTTATTTAATAAAGTAGGAATGAAAGCTTAGGAGCCGGCCCATTATTGGTTCAGCACCTGGGTAGTGCTTGCCGATTGGTGGCAGCGCTATCCAGGGTGCTGAACCAATAATGGGCCGGCTCCTAAGCTTTCATTCCAGCTAATTAAATAAAGATACCAAGAGAACAAAGAAAAATTAATAATAGGAGTAAATTAGAAAGTTGCTTAAAATTGAATAAAAATTGTGTTTAGTGTATTCTGTGAATTCTCAGTAGGAGCTGGTAACTCAAAAAGTGTAACTATAAAAATACTGTGCACATTTTGTTAATGGAAGTAAATTGGAAAGTTGTTTAAAATTGCATGCTCTATCTGAATAATGAAAGATTAATTTTGACTTGAGTGTCCCAATATAAGTTTCAGTTATGCTAAGTTTTGAATAGAAACATTTTTGCAATACACTTCCATTAGCAAAAATGCTTCTAGTAAGAACGATGACTGTTTTTCAGCGGCCTACACACATATGCAGAGTGCCCTACATACATACACATATGAAAATACATTATAGAATTAAATGAAAGTTGTATTTGTATTTCACAGTTGCAAGGTCTAGAAGGGATCCACTCACACAAAGCTAAATGTTAGGTGTGGCTGGTGGTGGTAGAACAATCATGGGTGTCTTGGGGCCTGGGTTTGTCACATGTAAGATGTGCCTATGCTGCTGAAACAGTAATGACTTTTACAAGAAGCATATTACAAATATTGTTCTATTTAAAAGTGAAATGCACATGTCAATGTTGACCTTTTTGTTCCTTAAAGACACTGCTGTATGTAATTGCACTTGTTAAACCCCTAATTTACTTCCACTCTCAAAGGGAGACTGGTTCATTCTACATATTCTTTACCCTAATAGGAAATGGCTCCATTTTTTAGCTATCTACTATTCATATAACAATAATATAAAATAATGCAAGTTATAAGCTATATACTCAAATCCTGGTAGCTTCATGCCTAAATGCTTTTTGTCCTTCATGCTAAGCTTGTACAACGCGATTAGGATATACATGAACCAAAGTCTAAAATGTGCAACAAATTATAAAATGACACTTTCAGTGAACGAATGTTCAAAGGAATAAAATCAAATATTTATCATCAGCCTAAGAAGAGAAACTAATTTCCCTTATATGGCTTGACAATGTTATATTAACCTTAGAAGTCAGCTAAAAAATAAAGGAGCCGGGCTATGATGTTTGAATATTGATATTTGTAGAATAATTTACAATATTAGGAGACAGGATTTGGCAGGCTGTACTTTATTGCACTCTTTTTCAGTGTACAAAAAATAACTAAAAACGAACAACATCAGGAGATATTGATTTATGTGGCATTTCTTAACATGATAAATATAAACCTTATTACATTTAATTTCACATACACACATATTTGCTGTAAAACCATTTAATAAAATGACAGTACAGCCAATTTCAGAAAAGCTAAATTTACTACAGGTTTAGCTCCAAGGGCATTTAAACATTAATAATGCATATGAACTCATTGCATCATTTTTAAACATCACACACAAATATAAAAAAGTATTGATTCTTTGCCTGAGACCAAAGAATGTCCTTAGAAAAAGATGGGAACAGCTACATCAACCCGTACAGGAAGGCTTTTTATTTTAATTAAATCAATTTATGACGTACTGTGGTACATGTGGGGATCTGTATGAGGCTGACAAATTTATGTGAAACTTTGAAACCTAATCAGAATATTGAACAGACATCATCTAGTGTTCCATTTAGAAGCCTTTGGAGCCGTGGCTCTCTGCCATTTATCAAGCACTGATATCTAAAACAGGCAAAATAAAAATAAGGGCTGAACCAAAAAAATGTAAGTAGTAAGATTCAACAAAAAAAACAGATTAGATGTTTTATTTTACAAATTTAGATCACCATAGATCACCCTGAGTAGCAAATTTAGAATGTTGAGGAGCCAGACACTGGTATAGCTCAACACTGATACATACAAAATTAAACCATTTAAACCTGTAGCTCACTGGATTATCGACTTGTCAAGCTCTAGCTGTTATAAGAAAAAATGATCAAAAACGGTCAATATTAAAAAGGGATATTAAAGCCAAAACTTAATTTTCCATAAAAATCTTTAGTTACACATGGGGAAAAAACAAACAAACAAAAAAACCATTGCATTCGTCTTGATATATTATATTGCGAGCCTTTTCTGTTATTTATCTGTGGAAACTGTATTATTTCTCCCACTGCCTCAGAGAAGCTGGAATGTATCCTGTAGGACGCAGAATTCTGACTCTGCTACATCAGGGGTTGCCAACCAGTGGTCCGTGGACTACGAGAAGATGTTGGTGGTCACTGACACCATCAAGCAGGAATTAATCTTCTCTGATGGTGTCACCCTTAACGCGCCGCAACTCCCTACATTGCCTAGCTGGACATCAGTGAAAACTGATGGAGGAGTTACATCACTATCTCCCTACTTACATTGCGCAGTACTGCGCAACTTGCGTAGCTAGATTGTATATTTAACTCTCCCTGTCCGGCACGCTGCTCATAGAGGTTGATATAGTCTTGACTTAAAATAGTGGAATTATAGTATATAAAAATAGAAAATTGTATAGTGTGTGTGATATAGATATATATATAAGTTTAGTGGTCCCTGATGTCCGAAAGGTTGGTGGCCCCTGTGCTACATTACATGCTGGGTCACAGCGTGAGCTCATTTATATCTGTTCCTCACTGGCCAAAACAAAGATAAATAGATAAACCATGGGGATTTACCAAATACTATTTTAAAAACATTTATTTTATATTCAGTGATTATAGTGGCATTCAACTCAGATTTGTACGATGCACAGAGAATAACACTATTTAAATAAGTTACAGGTATAGTTTTGTATGAAAAGGGGCACAGTTGGTCTGTGGGACAGAAGCTCGCTGTCTGATAAGGAAGACAAAATTAGTTTGGGGTGTTGTGAAAAGCTCTAGAAATGTAAGAACCACTAAAGCTTACATATTAAATGTGTGTGTACTTGTAAGTCATTATAAATATGCCTTCTTTTACATGCAACATAGAAACAGATGTCTTTCCTGTCTCTGAGGGCCGGATAATATAAAGCTCACAGCTCTGGTGAGATTATCTAAGAAGTCTGGTCAGTACTGTGAGATCCTTCAAACGATTTTCAAAAGGCAAATTTAAAGGGACAATAAAACCTGCAATGTTTCTTTCACGATTTAGATAGAACGTACAATTTTTAACAACTTTCAAATTTACTTGATCTAATTTCCTTCTTTCTCTTGCTATCCTTTGTTGAAAAGCATACCTTGGTAGGCTAAGCAACAGCAATGCACTACTGGGAGCTAGTTGCTGATAGATGGCTGCACTTATATGCCTGTCATCATAGGCTTATCCAACGTGTTCATCTATCTCCCAGTAGTTCATTGTGGCTCCTTCAACAAAGGATACCAAGAGAATGAAGAAAATGTGATAATAGTCGTAAATGAGAAAGTTGTTTACATTTGTATGCGCTGTCTGAATCATGGGTATATCACTTAAACGTGATACCGTTTTTTAAAGCTATGCAGGGTTCTGAATGTGAAAGAGAGACACTTGCATTACAATATAATACTAAAAAATGCCCCCAAAGAGTTTGCGTGATTTCTCCACCATGCTAGGAAGTCTTTGGTCATCAGGTCCTAAACCAGCTCCATAATGCATTGTTCAACGGAAACAAAAGCTGGTTGGTGAAATTATGACTGAATATCATGTGCATGATTTCTAGATTTCATATAACAGTTTTCAAACAAAACAATACTCTAGAAGCTTTGTGATGTCTGAAATGAGGTAATGCTGCTTATTTTGATGTTGAAACTAATTAGATGTGTGTAAATGTCGGTACACAGCTGGGCTATAGCAAAGAAACTCACTGGCTGATGGGGAACACTCCCACATAGGTATTGGTTAGCAATATACCCCACAAGCATAAAAATTTTTTTTTTCTAGGAGTATCATTTTTAAAAACATCCTTGTTTAGAAGCAACAAACACTTTAATGTATCTTCAATATCACAGGGTTTTTTTTAATCGAGAAAACAGCCTGCCATTCTTATTTTGCTGCAGCATGTGTGAGCTTCTGAAGATATTAAGGAAGAAATGTAATTGCAGCATTGGAACAGAGTCAATGAAACACTCCCTACAAGACATTTGCACTAAAGACTGATCTATCTTGCTGCTTTATGAGACCGTTTTGGAAGACAGCCTGCTTTAAATAGGATGACGTGTGCACGATTTGCTGGAGTTTATACCTTGAAAATCAGATGCACATTTTAAAAACTGTATTGGTACATAACTACATTATTATTGTTATCATTTAGATACTGTATATAGATATATTTTGGGGGTTGAATTTTAGCACTTCACATTAATTCTAAACCTATTCAATAACCTACTTTAAGGCTTAATTAATTGCCTGTAAAAATTTGTGTCATAGGCAGAGTACATATAACCAGCTAAATAATGCATGAAAGGGACATGCAAACCAAAATGTTTCTGTCATTATTCATAGAGAGAATTTTAAAAAGTTTCCAATTTACTTCTACTATCAAATTTGCTTCATTCTCTTTGTTGAAGAGATACCTAGATAGGTAGCGTGCACATGCATGAAGCACTACGTGACATAAAATAGTGCTGCCATCTAGTGCTTTTTGCTAATGTTGTTGCAAAACTGCGGCAGACAGGTGCACACTCCTGAGCTTACATCCCTTCAAAATAGGATAACAAGGAAACTAAAGAAAAATTTGAGACTATAAGTAAATTGGAAATTTGTTTAAAATTTTATGTTCTATCTGAATTTTGGGTTTTATGTCCCTTTAAGGTTTTAAATCGGCAACAGGGCCTAATTAATATGTTGAAAGTGCATCCTATATCCTTCTGGGTCAGGATAAACTTGGCCAGTTGTCAGGAAACACCAGTGTAGCTCAGCCCAGTGCCTGTAAACCACTGGCTCAGCCAATGTATATTGTCCCCCTAAGCATTTCAGCAAAGTGACTGCACAAAGGTCAATCCACTTTCAACATAACATTTTTAACAGCAAAGGCAGTCACCACATGCAATAAAGCGGAATTAAATTTGAAGTGAGCATTCTGATACATTTAAAATATATATATATATATATATATATATATATATATATATATACACACACATATAGACACATACACACACATATATAAAAGGGAACAATCATGATGGATGATGGATAATCCTCCAATGTTTTAAATAATTTTAAAGGACTGTTTAATCTAACCTCTCTACATTGATTTTTCTGACTTGATTTAAAGGGATAGTAAAGTCTGAATTAAACTTTCATGTTTCAGATAGGGCATGTAATTTTAAACAACTTTCTAATTTACTTTTATCATCAAATTTGCTTTGTTCTCTTGTTATTCTTAGTTGAAAGATAAACCTAGGTAGGCTCATATGCAAATTTCTAAGCCCTTGAAGGCCGCCTCATCTGAATGCATTTGACAGTTTTTCACAGCAAGAGGGCATACTTAGTTCATGTGTTTCATATAGATAACATTGTGCTCACACACGTGAAGTTATTTAAGAGTCAGCACTTACTTCCTAAAATGCAAGTCTGTCAAAAGATCTGAGATAAGGAGGCAGTCTGCAGAAGACTAGATACAAGATAATTATAGAGGTAAAAAGTATATTTCTATAACAGTCTTGGTTATGAAAAATTAGGGAATGGTAAATAAAGGGATAGTAAACACCAAAAATGTTATTGTTTAAAAAGATAGATAATCCAGCACTCTCAGTTGGACTTTATGTGAACACAAGTTTTTGGTTGATCTTAAACTACTAATCTGCCTTTCCCCATTTGTAAAACACAGAGAGCTTACATACATAGCCGATCTGTAAAGCTGTAGTTGAGGGAACTGCTTTCATTGCTTCCTACAACTGACTAATACCTGACTTCCCATACAGTCATGCAATGCATACATTTGTGTAGGATCGTGGCTCTTATGCAAGCACATGTCATGTATATGTCTAAAGAGCTGTTCACTTGAAGTTTATTTATATAGCAGTTTAATATTTGTAACATTTTTACTTTAATCGCTTTTATGTCATTGTAAGTAATTCCAGTTTGTCCCTTTTTTGAAAAGGCTGAATACACCTCTGCTGGAAGGGTTTTATTTTTTTTAGGACTGGCTTAGTATTATTATTTTCCTTAATTTGTATAGCTTGGCTCTTGATATGTATCCACCCCTAATTTACACTGCGGAGAAGCAAACTGCACACTAGCATGAAAAGGATATCTTCCATTGTTAGAACACCTTACATTTTCTTTTATTAAATTATATATTTTTAACTCAACACTTAAGTGTTAAATAAAATGACTCTTGGGAACATTACAACTGAAAAAAATGGCTGTGCAGTGGAACAGTATTCAGTACAATGAATACGTCTGCAAATACTAGTGGTTTCATTTAGTTGTAAAGGCGCTGACAAATTCCGTAGCACTGGGTACATGACAATGGCACAGAATTATGGTAACAAAAAAACAAACAAATATCAGATGCACAAACGTATTTTTTTTTAATAAAGGCAACAAGAAAACATGCAAAAAAAAAAAAAAAAAAAAAAAAAAAGGAAACGTTTTTCAAATCATTTACAATCTGAATACCTCCCATAGTCTATGGATGTTAACAGTCTGTTTACAACAAAATCAATCTAGATGGCCTAACTGTAGCAAGAGTCCAAAATTATGCAAATAATGACAAATATAAATTTCTAAACACAGATTTCATGGAAGCTAGGGCAGACCGATGCCAAGTACTTGAAAGGCATGCAATTGTAAACAATAGCGAAAAACAAAATCTAATAGGTTGTTACAAAAACATAGGTACAAGCCGCCCATTGCGTTTATTAATAACATTACCACTTTTTCCTTTTCTCCTCCTAGTCATGCATAATATAGTCATGAAGTATTTCTCAACAAAATGTTTTAGTAGATCACGAACCACTGACAGAAGTAGCCATGCTGAGAACAGTCTGCAGATTTGTACAGAATATTCTAGGTGTGACTGGAGCAAGGTAACATATGTATCTTACTTTTTTAGCTGCTAATAATTGTTGCTGTGTGCACAAACTTCTCCTGATTTGATGTCCTGTTGCTTCCCAACCAGCAAATCATTTGAAATAATCATGAGGTCTCTCATTTTATACATGGTGTCCTTTTTATTCAAAGTATTATTCAAATGCTAGGATTGACCATTGAAACAAATAAAGGGGACTTTCATTCATGAAGTATAAAATACTTCATGCTGAAAGCGCCTTTATTTGTTTAAAGCATTCGCCGCACTGAGCTGCTCAGGCAGCCCACAGCAGAACGCCGTTTTGCTTGATAGGTGACGTTTACACCTCTTAGCCAATAGCCATGCGGGAAATCCGGCTTGTCGCCCTGTGGCGCCGGATTTTCTGCATGCTATTTGCCAAGAGAAGGAAACGTCACATCTCAAGCAAAATAGCAGCTCACTGTGGCGAACGCTTGAAACAAATAACGGAGCTTTCAGCATGTTTTTTTTTTATTCATGACTGAAAGTCCCCATTATTTGTTCCAATGGTCAATCCTATGTATAAGTGTATACAATGTAGTGTGTGTGTGTCTGCATGTATAAGTGTATGCTATGTAGTGTGTGTGTATATAAGTGTATGCTATGTAGTGTGTGTGTGTATAAGTGTATGCTATGTAGTGTGTGTGTATATAAGTGTATGCTATGTAGTGTGTGTGTGTGTGTGTATGTATCTGCATGTATAAGTGTATGCTATGTAGTGTGTGTGTGTGTGTGTGTATCTGCATGTATAAATGTATGATATGTAGTGTGTGTATCTGCATGTATAAATGTATGCTATGTAGTGTGTGTGTGTGTGTGTGTGTGTGTGTGTGTGTGTATCTGCATGTATAAATGTATGCTATGTAGTGTGTGTGTGTGTGTGTGTATCTGCATGTATAAATGTATGCTATGTAGTGTGTGTGTGTGTGTGTGTATCTGCATGTATAAGTGTATGCTATGTAGTGTGTGTGTGTGTATATAAGTGTATGCTATGTAGTGTGTGTGTGTGTATATAAGTGTATGCTATGTAGTGTGTGTGTGTGTGTGTGTGTGTATATAAGTGTATGCTATGTAGTGTGTGTGTGTGTGTGTGTGTATATAAGTGTATGCTATGTAGTGTGTGTGTGTGTGTGTGTGTATGTATCTGCATGTATAAGTGTATGCTATGTAGTGTGTGTGTGTGTGTGTGTGTGTGTGTATCTGCATGTATAAATGTATGCTATGTAGTGTGTGTATCTGCATGTATAAATGTATGCTATGTAGTGTGTGCGTGTGTGTGTGTGTATATCTGCATGTATAAATGTATGCTATGTAGTGTGTGCGTGTGTGTGTGTGTGTATATCTGCATGTATAAGTGTATGATATGTAGTGTGTGTATCTGCATGTATAAGTGTATGATATGTAGTGTGTGTATCTGCATGTATAAATGTATGCTATGTAGTGTGTGTGTGTATCTGCATGTATAAATGTATGCTATGTAGTGTGTGTGTATCTGCATGTATAAATGTATGCTATGTAGTGTGTGTGTATCTGCATGTATAAATGTATGCTATGTAGTGTGTGTGTATCTGCATGTATAAATGTATGCTATGTAGTGTGTGTGTATCTGCATGTATAAATGTATGCTATGTAGTGTGTGTGTGTATCTGCATGTATAAATGTATGCTATGTAGTGTGTGTGTGTATCTGCATGTATAAATGTATGCTATGTAGTGTGTGTGTGTGTATCTGCATGTATAAATGTATGCTATGTAGTGTGTGTGTGTATCTGCATGTATAAATGTATGCTATGTAGTGTGTGTGTATCTGCATGTATAAATGTATGCTATGTAGTGTGTGTGTATCTGCATGTATAAATGTATGCTATGTAGTGTGTGTGTGTATCTGCATGTATAAATGTATGCTATGTAGTGTGTGTGTGTATCTGCATGTATAAATGTATGCTATGTATGTAGTGTGTGTGTTTATCTGCATGTATAAATGTATGCTATGTATGTAGTGTGTGTGTGTATCTGCATGTATAAATGTATGCTATGTATGTAGTGTGTGTGTGTATCTGCATGTATAAATGTATGCTATGTAGTGTGTGTGTGTATCTGCATGTATAAATGTATGCTATGTAGTGTGTGTGTGTATCTGCATGTATAAATGTATGCTATGTAGTGTGTGTGTGTATCTGCATGTATAAATGTATGCTATGTAGTGTGTGTGTGTATCTGCATGTATAAATGTATGCTATGTAGTGTGTGTGTATCTGCATGTATAAATGTATGCTATGTAGTGTGTGTGTGTGTATCTCCATGTATAAATGTATGCTATGTAGTGTGTGTGTATCTGCATGTATAAATGTATGCTATGTAGTGTGTGTGTATCTCCATGTATAAATGTATGCTATGTAGTGTGTGTGTATCTGCATGTATAAATGTATGCTATGTAGTGTGTGTATCTGCATGTATAAATGTATGCTATGTAGTGTGTGCGTGTGTGTATATCTGCATGTATAAGTGTATGATATGTAGTGTGTGTATCTGCATGTATAAGTGTATGATATGTAGTGTGTGTATCTGCATGTATAAGTGTATGATATGTAGTGTGTGTGTCTGCATGTGTAAGTGTATGTTATGTAGTGTGCTACTGTTCATTTTTGCTGACTTTAAAGGCCAGAATCTAGAATATTAATAAAGAATGCAGAGAGCATTTTTAAAGAATCTTATTAAATGTCCAATTAAGTTAAAAATATTTAGCACTGTCTCTGCGAAGGCTAATTAAATACAGAGCTCACATAGCTATACCAGTGGTTTGAGCTTGTGTTTGATTTACTGCCTAAGAGTATTAAAATATATGACTTTATTTAGAATTTTATTTATATTACTTTTGTCTTATGCTGTTTTTTTAAGCCCCGTCCCTGCTCCTGCCCACCACATTTCAAATTTTTGCTGGGGGGGGTAGTCTGTCCCTCTTTTGAATTTTGAAATGTTGGGAGGTATGTATAAGACTTCTATTAGCAAAAAATGCTTACAGTAAAAATGATAACTGTTTTTCTACGGCATACCCACATATTCTATAAGGACCCGAGCAACAATATTCAAGCTCAGAGAGCTGAGAATGGTGTGTAATGCACCTGTGAAGATGTCATTTGTGTCATACAAGCCACTGCTGACTCTGAGAAGGTGTAGTGTTTGACAACTGGTGCCGTCACAGGAACTAACCTAAACTTGCTCCCTTCCCTGCTGATATGGCTATATATGTTGTCCGATATGCTGCACAAAATGTCTCTGTAGGGGTCATTTTTTTATTCCAAGGCCAGCATTATAAAAACGTCACCAGGTGCCAATCTGAGATATTGATTAGCATATACAAATTGATAGCTTGTAAAATCAGGTAGTCTCCACTGATTAAAATTCTTACTAATATGCTGTAAATAAAAATAAAAACTCAGTTTTCCTCTTCACTGTATGATGGGGTTTTAATGAGACAGGACTGTGTAAAGCTGGCTCATCCAAACTACTGTCCCCCAAAGAATTTTATCTGGTCTTCCATTTTTTTAAAAATGTGTCTGATGAAGGGAGACTTTGATCTTTTAATGTCAATAGTCCTCTTCAGCAAATGTGCAACAATGGAAATTTAGTAAAAAAGCATATGATTGTGGCTCCTCATGTTAAAGGTCTGGACTGGAAACCACGGTATAAGGTATGATTGGTTTGTATAACACCAGTACACCACAGTAAAACCAAATATAAAGGGGTTGATTTAGCAAAGGCTTCGCGCCAGCCTTTCGCCCCTCTACGACTGCAGGTTCTCACAAGATCGCTGCTTCCCTGACCTCTTCGCCACCTGTAAGGTGGCGAATTTCAATCTCCCCGGTCTCATCCGACCGGAAGATTGACAGTCCCTGCCAGTGCGTGATTGGATGTACGTGGGCAGCATTGCACAAGAGCACAAAATTGCATTCTTGTGCAATGCTGAATTCTGTCAGCAGAATTCAGCCCGCCAGAGGCAAGCTGCGAGAGACAGGCGCGCATATGTACGCCCCTGTCCGATGCAGCTTGATACATTGACCCCAATGTGTCAATGAAACCTTTTCCCCAAAAAAATAGTGCAAGTAATTTCTGCATTTAAAGGACCAGTAACTACAGTAGAACTGCATAAGCAACAGATGCATGACAAAAAGACAATGCAATAGAACTTAGACTGGACTTCAAAAGTGTAGATTTTTTTCTGTTAAATTTGAAAGTTGTCTATTTCCAATCCCCCTGTACCATGTAACAGCCAATCACAAATGCATATATGTATATTTTGTGAATTCATGAACATGCTCAGTAGGAGCTGGTGACTCAAAAAGTGTAAATATAAAAAGACTGTGCACATTTTGATAATGGAAGTAAAATCTGATTCATGATAGTTTAATTTTGACCTGAGTGTCCCTTTAAATTAGAAGTTAAACTTGCAATGTACCACAATCAGAATAATGGCTGGGACAATAGGGTGCCTGGATGCATTATATACAGCATACTTTGTCTGGAAATTATTATTATTTTTTTTATGCAAGGACTTAATGGGACATTGTACTAAAACATTTCCGTCCCTTGAATGTGTTCCCAATGGTCCATTTCACCTACTGGAGTGTATTTAATTGTTTGCAAACAGCTACTTTACCTTTATCTGTTATTTAAAATAGCTAATTTTGCCTGTTGTATGTCCACCTACACTGAAAATATCAGTAACACGTTTTCTCTTTAGAAAAGATATGTAAATAGGAGACAATAGTACTGATTAATTGCCAAGGGGGGTATGAGGAAGAGATAGATTTGTATGTGAAGTTTGTGTTTAGTCAAAACCCCAGCCATCATTAGCATTTCAATACCTAACAAATACTTGCAGACTCAGCCCCTTGTTATGGGCATATCCTAGGTAATGGTTTTAATGGAAAAAAAAACGTATTTCAAATACATAAATAAATGTGAAGGAACAATTTCCCATCCATTTAATACTCAGCAGTAATAGGTAATTTGGAAAACATTCACGGGAAAAAAATATATTATAATACAAAGTCACTACAATAGCTTTATGGCACAGAGGATCCAAAGCTCTTCTCTTTGAGGGCCCTCAATTTTAGAAATGCAGATTTTAGCTTGAATACTGTCTATCTGCCTATACATGGTTCTGAATGTAAAAAAGAAACACATGGATTGCAAAATAACCCTCAAAAAAAGCCCCCAGAGGTTTTGCATGATTTCTCTCTATACTGGTAGGTTTTCGATCATCAGACCCTATGGCTGGATAGTGTTGGTGCTGTGCTGGGGAGTGAATTTCTTTTGAAGAATAGACCCATTTTCTAAATCTGTTTTTATTAGACAGTGAACAACATGTCCTGAATTAAAAGGACAGTCAAGTCTAAAAAAAAAAAAAAAAAAAAACTTTCATGTTTCAAATAGGGCATGTCATTTTAAACAACTTTCCAATTTACTTTTATCACCTATTTTACTTTGTTCTCTTGGTATTCTTAGTTGAAAGCTAAACATAGGAGGTTCATATGCTAATTTCTAAGCCCTTGAAGGCCGCCTCTTATCACATGCTTTTTTATTTGCTTTTCACAACAGGGGAGAGCTAGTTCATGTAAACCATATAGATAACATTGTGATCACGCTTGTGGCAGACACTGCACTAATTGGCTAAAATGAAAGTCAATAGATAATAAATAAAATGTCATGTGATCAGGAGGCTGTCAGAAGATGCTTAGATACAAGTTAATCACAGAGGTAAAAAGTATATTAATATAACTGTGTTGGTTATGCAAAACTGGGGAATGGGTAATAAAAGGGATTATCTATCTTTTAAAACAACAAAAATTCTGGCGTTGGCTGTCCCTTTAAGAATTTTCCAGTAACATATTCTTCATGTTAGTTTCAAAACCATATAAACTAACCTATCCATTCAGATTTTATTTTATTTTTTATCTTAGTGGTCCTTCATATGCATGTTTTTTGTTTGTTTAATAACCCATTAACTAATTTAAGTGATGAAAAAAATCTAAGTCCATTTGATGATTTTGTCTATAAGTTTACCTAGAACATTATCTAGCCTTTAGCTTCCCTAGTGTTGGTTCTCTACAAAGCTTGTAGCATTATAAGCGCTGCATGAGAACTACTGCCAGGTGTTTTATTCACACAACAAAAATAAAAACATTAATACTAAATATGTATGTACTTCAAGAACCAGAGGGGAAACATATACACATACATACATATACATACATATACATATATATATATACATATATATATATATATATATATATATATATATATATATATATATATATATATATATATATATATATATATATATATATATATAAAAAAAAATTTTAAATAAATGTAAAAATGCCTCCCACATACATTATATAATGTATGCAAGTAAAATGTTTTTAAATACTTTAGAGATATATTAAACCCAGAATTTAATTCACCATAAAATGTTAGTGTAAATTTAAAAGAAAAATATATACATTTGAATTGCACTTTCATTATTTATTTTGCCTGCTTTCACTGTATTTTTATCTGTATTTTAAATCTGTAATTTAATCTGTCCACTTCCCCCAGAGACACTGGAGGGAATTTTGTGAAATTGAGATAGCAAAATAAATAACAATTAGGAGGCTTTTTAAGGAGTGTTTCCATGGCCTGCAGAACAATACATATTTTTCTAAAAAAAATTACAGATGCAAATGTTTATAATATTATTTTCCATCCATATAATTTGTAATGAAGTGAATATTTGCATGCATAGTTAATAAATGGCATTTATGCGCCTTTACGTTTAGCCATATGCACAAACAATATTTTAAAGTTTAAAGGTTGAAAAAGTACATTCTTTAATTCATTACCGCATGTAATTTTAAGACTAATCATCCCTACACTACTGTAAGGGGTTAAACAGTTTCTGCTTGGGACCAGTGGTGTTCCATAGGTCCTGAGCAGCACTTCTACTGTGTGTTTAACACCCATTTTTGGTTCAGCACCTGGGTAGCTCTACCCAGGATGCTAAACCAAAAAAGGGCCGGCTCTTAAGCTTGCATTCCTACTTTTTCAAATAAAGATACATAGAGAACAAAGAAAAATTGATAATAGGAGTAAATTAGAAAGTTGCTTAAAATTGCATGCTCTATCTGAATCAAGAAATTAAAAAAATTGGGTTTACTATCCCTTTAACTCATAACTGACGTAAAACGAAAATCATAATACTTATAAACTGTTTAATTATGTGTGATAAACAATGCTTTGCATTGTACTTTCAATAATTATTTTGCCATTTTATTTCTGTATTTTACCTCTGAAAAGTGTGTGTGCGCGCGCGGGGGGGGGGGGGGTTCTGGGGTGGGCGGGGGGGTTACACTTCCCACATGGATGCTGGAATATATAATGCAAACTTCAGAACATTAACTCTGCAACACTATACAAACTGATGGCTTGATAGTGAGGGCCATAGAAAAAAAGATAAAAAACAGTAGCACTGGAGTAAAACTTTCTTCTTTATTAAAACACACAAAATACAACATGGAATGAAGTTACAAAGACAAGTAACCCCTCTGAATGTCATAAAACAGTTGAGGCGTTTTGGTTAAAGCCGTTTTCACAGCAGCTATGAATACGGCTCTAGCCGAAACGCGTCAGCTGGTTTATGACACTCAGAGGGGTTACTTGTCTTTGTAACTTCATTCCATGATGTATCGTGTGTTTTAATATATGGTTTAATAAAGAAAAGAAGTTTCACTCCAGTGCTCCTCTTTTTTTCTATGAACATTAGCCTGGCTCAGAGTGAGCATGGAGTTTTTAAACTTTTTCCCCGTTACAAGTAGAAGGTGCCGAGTGATGTCAGACCCCGGCGATGACCACGTGTTCCCAGAGAAAGCGGAAAAGAGATTTGACTGTCAGACAAATTCTGGCCAGTAGTCTTCTTATACCAGCATCAAGTGGAAGGATCCCAGAACTAAGATTCACAGATTTAAGGAATGAGGTAGTAAAGGAACAGTAAACACCATAAGCAGCAAAGGTTAATGAGGAGCAGGTTACAGAGCTGAGTAGGGATCAGAAGTAAGCAAACAGTTCTATGCCCCTAAGAAACACAAAAATAAAAGTAATTGCTCACCAGGTGGTGCACGGTTCGATGAGAACAGGCAGCTCAATTTTCTGAGAATCCAAGGGTTAAGCAAAGGAACGGTCACAAGGCAATACAGGGTTCAGTAACAGCAAGAAGCCCAATCCTTATAAGTACCAAAAAGGTTAAGCAGGAGAATGGTCAATAGGCAATACAGAATTCAGTAACAAGCAGGCAGCCCACAAAAGCAACAGCAAATAGAGCACCCAGGAGTACACAGATGCAAACCTATACTAGGGCACTTACAGACTGAAGGGGCGCGATCCGATATAGATCGCAGTTTGCGGCGCAAGCGAGGGAACCGGCGTCGCCCGCAGTTTCAGCTCGCAACTCGAGCTATCCCATATAGGTCGCCGTCAGATGCTAACGTGCCGTAAGTCTGACAAACCAGCGATGTCCAGAAATCTGCGCAAGTACAAATTTCTGGCGTCGCCAGTGACTTGCGGCACGTTAGAAACTGCCGGCGCCTATAAAACCTGACTAAAGTCTAAAACACCCGCACTGTCTAACACGCCTCCCTAACATAGCCCGCACTGTCTAACACGCCTCCCTAACATAGCCCGCACTGTCTAACCCTCTATCCGCTATCCCCCCTCACTATCCTAACAATAAAAAAGCTATTAACCCCTAAACCGCCGCTCCCGTACCCCGCCGCAACCTAATAAAGCTATTAACCCCTAAACCGCCGCTCCCGTACCCCGCCGCCAGCTATATTATATCTATAACCCCCTAAAGTGAGCCCCTAACACCGCCGCCATCTATATTAAAATTATTAACCCCTAATGTAAGCCCCTTACACCGCCGCCATCTCTATTAAAATTATTAACCCCTAATTTAATCTACCTACCCCGCCGCCAGCTATATTATCTATATTAACCCTAAGTATATTATAGTTAATATAGGTATTACATTATATATATTAACTATATTAACCCTAATTATATTAGGGTTAATATAGTTACTATAGTATTTATATTAACTATATTAACTCTATCTAACCCTAACACCCCTAACTAAATTTATATTAAATTAATCTAATTCATTTATAAACTAAAATATTCCTATTTAAATCTAAATACTTACCTATAAAACAAACCCTAAGATAGCTACAATATAATTAATAATTACATTGTAGCTATGTTAGGGTTAATATTTATTTTACAGGTAAATTGTTAATTATTTTAACTAGGTATAATAGATATTAAATAGTTATTAACTATTTAATATCTACCTAGTTAAAATAATTACCCAATTACCTGTAAAATAAATCCTAACCTAAGTTACAAATACACCTACACTATCAATAAATTTAATAAACTACAAACATCTATCTAAAAATACAATTAAATTAACTAAACTAAATTACAAAAAAAAAAACACTAAATTACAAAAAATAAAAAAAGATTACAAGATATTTAAGCTAATTACACCTATTCTAAGCCCCCTAATAAAATAATAAACCCCCAAAATAAAAAAAATTCCCTGCCCTATTCTAAATTAAACAAATTTCAAAGCTCTTTACCTTACCAGCCCTTAAAAGGGCCTTTTGTGGGGCATGCCCCAAAGAATTCAGCTCTTTTGCATACAACAAATACAATCCCCCCCCATTACAACCCACCACCCACATACCCCTATTCTAAAACCACCCAAACCCCCCTTAAAAAAGCCTAACACTACCCCCCTGAAGATCTCCCTACCTTGTCTTCACCACACCGGGCCGAACTCCTGATCCGATCCGGGCGATGTCTTCCTCCAAGCGGCAAAGAAGAATTCTTCCTCCGGCGATGTCTTCCTCCAAGCGGCAAAGAAGAATTCTTCCTCCGGCGACGTCTTCCTCCAAGCGGCAGCAAAGTCTTCATTCTTCCGGCGGCATCTTCAATCTTCTTTCTTCGCTCCGCCGCCGCGGAGCATCCATCCTGGCCGACTGCTGTACTTGGAATGAGGTACCTTTAAATGACGTCATCCAAGATGGCGTCCGCCGAATTCCGATTGGCTGATAGGATTCTATCAGCCAATCGGAATTAAGTTAGAAAAATCTGATTGGCTGATTGAATCAGCCAATCAGATTCAAGTTCAATCCGATTGGCTGATCCGAACAGCCAATCAGATTGAGCTCGCATTCTATTGGCTGTTCCGATCAGCCAATAGAATGCGAGCTCAATCTGATTGGCTGTTCAGATCAGCCAATCGGATTGAACTTGAATCTGATTGGCTGATTCAATCAGCCAATCAGATTTTTCTAACTTAATTCCGATTGGCTGATAGAATCCTATCAGCCAATCGGAATTCGGCGGACGCCATCTTGGATGACGTCATTTAAAAGGTACCTCATTCCAAGTACAGCAGTCGGCCAGGATGGATGCTCCGCGGCGGCGGAGCGAAGAAAGAAGATTGAAGATGCCGCCGGAAGAATGAAGACTTTGCTGCCGCTTGGAGGAAGACGTCGCCGGAGGAAGAATTCTTCTTTGCCGCTTGGAGGAAGAATTCTTCTTTGCCGCTTGGAGGAAGACATCGCCCGGATCGGATCAGGAGTTCGGCCCGGTGTGGTGAAGACAAGGTAGGGAGATCTTCAGGGGGGTAGTGTTAGGCTTTTTTAAGGGGGGTTTGGGTGGTTTTAGAATAGGGGTATGTGGGTGGTGGGTTGTAATGGGGGGGGGATTGTATTTGTTGTATGCAAAAGAGCTGAATTCTTTGGGGCATGCCCCACAAAAGGCCCTTTTAAGGGCTTTGAAATTTGTTTAATTTAGAATAGGGCAGGGGATTTTTTTTATTTTGGGGGTTTATTATTTTATTAGGGGGCTTAGAATAGGTGTAATTAGCTTAAATATCTTGTAATCTTTTTTTTATTTTTTGTAATTTAGTGTTTGTTTTTTTTTGTAATTTAGTTTAGTTAATTTAATTGTATTTTTAGATAGATGTTTGTAGTTTATTAAATTTATTGATAGTGTAGGTGTATTTATAACTTAAGTTAGGATTTATTTTACAGGTAATTGGGTAATTATTTTAACTAGGTAGATATTAAATAGTTAATAACTATTTAATATCTATTATACCTAGTTAAAATAATTAACAATTTACCTGTAAAATAAATATTAACCCTAACATAGCTACAATGTAATTATTAATTATATTGTAGCTATCTTAGGGTTTATTTTATAGGTAAGTATTTAGATTTAAATAGGAATATTTTAGTTTATAAATGAATTAGATTAATTTAATATAAATTTAGTTAGGGTTAGATAGAGTTAATATAGTTAATATAAATACTATAGTAACTATATTAACTATATTAACCCTAATTTAATTAGGGTTAATATAGTTAATATATATATAATGTAATACCTATATTAACTATAATATACTTAGGGTTAATATAGATAATATAGCTGGCGGCGGGGAAGGTAGATTAAATTAGGGGTTAATCATTTTAATAGAGATGGCGGCGGTGTAAGGGGCTTACATTAGGGGTTAATAATATTAATATAGCTGGCGACGGTATAGGGGGATTAGATTAGGGGTTAATAACTTTATTAGGGATTTCGGGGGGGGGGGAATCGCAGTTGACAGGTAGATAGACATTGCGCATGCGTTAGGTGTTAGGTTTTATTTAGCAGATCGCGGTTGACAGGGAGATAGACATTGCGCATGCGTTAGGTGTTAGGTTTATTTTCTAGTTAGTTTAGGGAGTTACGGGGCTCCAATAGTCAGCGTAAGGCTTCTTACGGCTGCTTTTTGTGGCGAGGTGAAAATGGAGTAAGTTTTCTCCATTTTCGCCACGTAAGTCCTTACGCTGCATATTGGATACCAAACTGCGCTGGTTTGGTATACCTGCCTATGGCCCAAAAAACTACGGGCGACGGCAGAAATATACGCGCGTAACTTCTAGGTTACGCCGTATATAGGATACCAAATCAGCGTAAATATTGGCGTCGCCGGCTTTTGCGGGCGACGATTTATATCGGATCGACCCCAAGGAGTTTACCTTAAATAGGGGCAGACTCACCCCCAGGTGGAGGCACAGGTGTACAGGACATGAACAGAGATCACGATGCGCTGTGATTATTTTACCACTGTGCGCCGCACAACAACCAGATGTGGTCATGGCAACGGCCGGGAGGAGCGGCGGTGTGACAATGGAGAGACGGAAGGAGGACCACACCAGTTTGTCTTAAGGAAAGAGGACACGGCGAAGTGTGAACCGAGGAGGGGCATCTATCTGGGGTGAGTGCTATGTGCAGAAGTGCTTGATGACAGAATTAATTGCATTATTATGCACCATTAGCCCTGAGGACTGGACAAACTAGAGAGCAGCATGAATGGAGTAAGTCACTTATAGAGAAATGAGTCCAGAACAATCATATATATGTTGGATAATTGTATTTCACTATTAAGCATTGCATTACAAAAGATCTGTATTCAAAATAAATGTTTAAAATTTTCATTTTGTTAGCAAAATTTGTATTGTTTTGCAGTAAGACATTTTTTGTTTTGCTATGGCCAATAAGAAACAGATATAAATGAGCTACCTCACTGGTCAAGGAGTAGAAAAGTTCCAAATTGGGAAACAAGATAACCTTACAATTCAAAGCACATATGCATAGTAGTGCATACAAATAAAGACATTTTTCTTACTGAGTAAATAGTCCTTATAATTACAATTATTCATACCTAAAAAAATTAGTTTTATATCCCATGTAAAGGGACAGTAAAGTCAAAATTATACTTTCATGATTCAGATAGAGAATGCAATTTTAAAAACCCTGTCCAATTTACGTCTAGTATCAAACTGACTGTTCTCTTGGTATGCTTTGTGTGAAGAGCATGCATGTGTCCTGAGCATTATTTGGCAGCAGTCTGCCATAATATTTGTAACAATGTTATACATTGTCACAAACATTGTTGCCTTATAGAGCTTAACATTATCTAAATTTTGGTTAATGATTAGTTAATGCTTTTTCTACAAAATTCACTAAAGTCTATGGCAATTTTTGTTCCAAAAGCATTTGATAAACTGACATAAATTGGTACCAAGAGAATAAAGTAAATTTGATAATAGAAGTGTCATGAAGACCTCATGATTTTATGTTGTGAGTGGCTAACTTTTTCTCTGTGTTTTATTTTGTTTTTCCAGACAAGTATTTCACTGTGTCTATCCTTAAAGGGACACTGAACCCAAAAATATTGTTTTGTAATTCAAAAAGAGCATGCAATTTTAAGCAACTTTCTAATTTAATCCTATTATCAATTTTTCTTTGTTCTCTTGCTATCTTTATTTGAAAAAAAAGGCATCTATGCTTTTTTTGGGTTCAGTACTCTGGACAGCAATTTTTTATTGGTGGATGAATTTATCCACCAATCAGCAAGGACAACCCAGATTGTTCACCAAAAATGCGCCGGCATCTAATCTTACATTTTAAATAAAGATACCAAGAGAATGAAGAAAATTTGATAATAGAAGTAAATTAGAAAGTTGCTTAAAATGTCATGCTCTATCTGAATCATGAAAGAAAAATTTTGGGTACAGTGTCCCTTTAAAATATTTA
The DNA here is from genome assembly GCF_027579735.1 of Bombina bombina. Classification (NCBI taxonomy): domain Eukaryota; kingdom Metazoa; phylum Chordata; class Amphibia; order Anura; family Bombinatoridae; genus Bombina; species Bombina bombina. Next base: position 761,196,772 of record NC_069501.1, read on the forward strand.
CCACAGAAGGTCTGTTTTTTAAGTTTCACTAGCGAAAACTTTTACATACATCCAGAGGCCCGGTGCCTCAAGTCAGTAAGATGTCAGCATAGAGTGACAGAAAACAGTGTCCTTATCAAGGTACAAACCTGAGGTCTAGCAGAGGTGTCACTCTTAAAAACTATGTTATAATCCCTTTAAATGTTACAGGGTGACCAAATGACAGACATGTAATGTTTGGTGTCAAAATAATCTTCATGTCACAATAGGATTGCTTATAAGGGTATGAGTAATATATATATATTAACATACACACACATATACAAATATATATATATATATATATATATATATATATATATATATATATATATATATATATATATATATGCAAATGTATGTATGTATGTATATACAGTATCTCACAAAAGTGAGTATACCCCTCACATTTTTGTAAATATTTTATTATATCTTTTCATGTGACAACACTGAAGAAATGACACTTTGTTACAATGTTAAGTAGTGAGTGTACAGCCTGTATAACAGTGTAAATTTGCTGTCCCCTCAAAATAACTCAACACACAGCCATTAATGTCTAAACGGTTGGCAACAAAAGTGAGTACACCCCTATGTGGAAATGTCCAAATTGGGCCCAAAGTGTCAATATTTTGTGTGGCCACCATTATTTTCCAGCACTGCCTTAAAGGGACACTGAAGCCAAATTTTTTCTTTCGTGATTCAGATAGAGCATGCAACTTTCTAATTTACTCCTATTATCAAATTTTCTTCATTCTCTTAGTATCTTAATTTGAAATGCAAGAATGTAAGTTTAGATGACGGCCCATTTCTGGTGAACAACCTGGGTTGTTCTTGCTGATTGGTGGATAAATTCATCCACCAATAAAAACGTGCCGCCCAGAGGTCTGAACTAATAAAAAAGCTAGGATGCCTTCTTTTTCAAATAAAGGTAGCAAAAACGAAGAAAAAATGATAATAGGAGCAAATTAGAAAGTTGCTTAAAATCACATGCTCTATCTGAATCACAAAACAAAAAATTTGGGTTCAGTGTCCCTTTAACCCTCTTAGGGCATGGAGTTCATCAGAGCTTGACAGGTTGCCACTGGTGTCCTCTTCCACTCCTCCATGACGACATCATGGAGCTGGTTGACCTTGCTCTCCCCCACCTTCCGTTTGAGGATGCCCACAGATTCTCAATAGGGTTTAGGTCTGGAGATATGCTTGGCTAGTACATCACCTTTACCCTCTGCTTCTTTAGCAAGGCAGTGGTCATCTTGGAGGAGTGTTTGGGGTCGTTATCATGTTGGAATACTGCCCTGCGGCCCAGCCTCTGAAAGGTGGGGATCATGCTCTGCTTCAGTATGTCACAGTACATGTTGGCATTCATGGTTCCCTCAATGAACTGTAGCTCCCCAGTGCTGGTAGCACTCATGCAGGCCCAGACCATGACACACCCACCACCATGCTTGACTGTAGGCAAGACACACTTGTCTTTGTTCTCTTCACCTGGTTGCCACCACAAACGCTTGACACCATCTGAACCAAATAAGTTTATCTTGGTCTCATCAGACCACAGGACATGGTTCCAGTAATCCATGTACTTAGTCTGCTTGTCTTCAGCAAACTGTTTGCGGGCTTTCTTGTGCATCATCTTTAGAAGAGGCTTCCTTCTGGGATGACAGCCATGCAGACCAATTTGATGCAGTGTGTGGTGTATTGTCTGAGCACTGACAGGCTGACCCCCACCCCTTCAACGTCTGCAGCAATGCTGGCAGCACTTATATGTCTATTTCCCAAAGACAACCTCTGGCTATGACGCTGAGCATGTGCACTCAACTTCTTTGGTCGACCATGGCGAGACCTATTCTGAGTGTAACCTGTCCTGTGAAACCGCTGTATGGTCTTGCCCACCATGCTGCAACTCAGTTTCAGGGTCTTGGCAATCTTTTTATAGCCTAGGCCATCTTTGTGTAGAGCAACAAATTTTTTTTTCAGATCCTCAGAGAGTTCTTTGCCATAAGGTACCATGTTGAACTTCCAGTGTGAGAGCGATAACACCAAATTTAATACACCTGCTCCCCATTCACACCTGAGACATTCTAACACTAACGAGTCACATGACACCGGGGAGGGAAAATGGCAAATTGGGCCCAATTTAGACATTTCCACTTAGGGGTGTACTCACTTTTGTTGCCAATGGTTTAGACACTAATGGCTGTATGTTGAGTTATTTTGAGGGGACAGCAAATTTACACTGTTATACAGGCTGTAAACTCACTACTTTACATTGTAGCAAAGTTTAATTTCTTCAGTGTTGTCAGATGAAAAGATATAATAAAATATTTACATAAATGTGAGGGGTGTACTCACTTTTGTGAGATACTGTATATACATACATACATACATTTGTGTTTATGGTCTGCCATAAAAGCGAGGTGGCTACCTTCCTTGCCCACTCTGGAAGGTGCCTGTTGAGGAACCTGACCGCAGGAAAAAATAAAATGTATTTAATTGTAATTTCAGCAAAAACATAATTTATATAAGAGCTAACTTGATAAATTAATTTCTTTCATAGTGGCATGAGTCCATGAGCTAGTGACGTATGGGATATACATTCCTACCAGGAGGGGGCAAAGTTTCCCAAACCTCAAAATGCCTATAAATACACCTCCCACCACACACATACATCAGTTTTAATGTATAGCCAAGTAGTGAGGTGTAATAAGGAGTAAAAAAAGCATACAAAAAAGAGGAACTGGAAAAAATAATGTGCTTTTATACAAAAAAAAAAATCATAACCACAAAAAAAAAAAAAAAAAAAGGGTGGGTCTCATGGACTCTTGCCACTATGAAAGAAATGAATTTATCAGGCAAGTTCTTACATAAATTATGTTGTTTTCTTTCATGTAAGTGGCAAGAGCTAGTGATGTATTGTATATAAATACCCAAGATGTGGAAATCCAGAGTCACTAGAGAGGGAGGGATAAAAATAAAAACAGCTATTTCCGTTGAAAGAATTAAATCCAAATAATAATTAAGTTAAGTTTTCTTGAATTTTAAAAAACTCAAATTATATGCAAAGGAATCAACCAGACAGCTGCCTGAAGAACGTTTCTACCAAAGACTGCTTCTGAGGAAACAAATACATCAAAATGGTAACATTTTGTAAATGTATGCAAAGAAGACCAAGTTGCTGATTTGCAAATCTGATCAACTGAAGCTTTATTCTTGAAAGCCCAAGCAGTGGCAACTGACGCTTTATTCTTGAAAGCCCAAGCAGTGGCAACTGACCTCGTAGAATAAGCTGTAATTCTTTGAGGCGGAGACTGCCCCGCCTCAGTTTTAACCAAGATGCCAAAGAAATGACAGAGGCTTTCTGACCTTTCCTGGAACCAGAGAAAATAACGAATAAACTAGAAGTCTTTCTGAAATGCTTGGTAGCCTCAACATAGTATTTCAAAGCTCTTACCACATCCAAAGAATGTAGAAATCTCTCAAGAGAGTTCTTAGGATTAGGACACAAAGAAAGAACAACAATCTACCTACTAATGTTATTAGAATTCACAACCTTAGGTAAAAATGTAAACAAAGTCCGTAAAACTGCTTTATCTTGATGGAATATCATATAAGGAGACTCATAAGAGAGAGCCGACAACTCAGAAACTCTTCTAGCAGAAAAGATAGCCAAAAGAAATAACACTTTCCAAGAAAGTAGTTTAATATCCAAAGAATGCATAGGCTTAAAAAGGAGCCTGCAAAATCTTTAAAACCAAATTAAGACTCCAAGGCGGAGAAATAGACTTAACAGATTTGATGCAAACCAAAGCCTGAACAAAACAGTAAATATCAGGAAGTTTAGCAATCTTTCTATGAAATAAAACAGAAATAGCAGAGATTTGTCCTTTCAAAGTGTTTGCAGACAAACCCTTATCCAAACCATCCTGAAGAAACTGTAAAATCCGAGGAATTCTAAAAGAATGCCAAGAAAAATTATGAGAGGAGCACCAAGAAATATAGGTTTTCCAAACCCGATAATAAATCTTTCTTAAAACAGACTTACAAGCCTGTAGCATGGTGTTAATCACTGAGTCAGAGAAACCTCTATGACTAAGAACTAAGCGTTCAATTTCCATACCTTCAAATTTAGAGATTTGAGATCCTGATGGAAAAATGGCCCTTGAGACAGAAGGTCTGGCCTTAAAGAAAGTGGCCAAAACTGGCAACTGGACAAGATCCACATACCAGAACCTGTGAGGCCATGCTGGTGCTATCAGAAACACATAAGATTGTTTCATAATGATCTTGGAGATCACCCTTGGAAGAAGAACTAGAGGTGGAAAAATGTAAGCAGGTTGGTAAAACCAAGGAACTCCTAAAGCATCCACCATCTCTGCCTGAGGTTCCTTGGATCTGGAAAGATATCTGGGAAGTTTCTTGTTCAAACGAGAGGCCATCAAATCTTTTTCTGGAAGACCCCACATTTGTACAATCTGAAGAAACACATCAGGATGGAGAGACCACTCCCCCGGATGCAAAGTCTGACGACTGAGATAATCCGCTTCCCTATTGTCTACTCCTGGAATATGAATCGCAGAAATTAGACAAGAGTTGGACACCGCCCAAAAAAGTATCAGAGATACTTCTTTCATTGCTAAAGAGCTGCGAGTCCCTCCCTGATGATTATATGCCACTGTTGTGATATGGTCTGTCTGAAAATGAAAAGTTATCTCTTTAACAGAGGCCTATCCTAAAGAGCTCTGAAGATAGCACAGAGTTCTAAAATATTGATTGGTAACCTCACCTATTGAGTTTTCCAAACCCCTTGTGCAGTCAGAGACCCCCAGACAGCTCCCCAACCAGTAAGACTTGCGTCTGTTGAGATCACAGTCCAGGAAGGACAAAGAAAAGAGGCCCCTTGAACAATCCGATGATGGTCCAACCACCATGACAGAGAGTGTTGAATGTTGGGATTTAAGTATATCAGTTGTGATACCCGAGTATAATCCCTGAACTATTGATTCAGCTTGCAAAGCTGCAGAGGTCTCATATGAAAATGAGCAAAGGGAATCACATCCGATGCTGCAGTCATAAGACTGAAAACTTCCATGCACATACCCACTGAAGGGAACGATCGAGACTGAAGGTTTAGACAAGCTAATACCGATTTCATTCGTCTCTTGTATCTCAAAAAACAAAGCCACGGACACTGAATCTATCTGGAATCCTAAAAAGGTGACCTTTGTCTAAGAAATCAAGAAACTCTTTTGTAAATTGATCCTCCAACCATGCCTTTGAAGAAACGACAATAGTTGTTTAATGTGAGATTCTGCTAAATGAAAAGATTGAGCTAGTACCAAGATATCATCCAAATAAGGAAACACTGCAATACCCTGCTCTCTGATTACAGATAGAAGGGCACCAAGAACCTTTGAAAAGATTCTTGGAGCTGTTGCTAGGCCAAATGGAAGAGCAACAAACTGGTAATGTTCGTCTAGAAAAGAGAATCTCAGAAACTGATAATGGTCTGGATGAATTGGAATATGAAGATAAGCATCCTGCAAGTCTATTGTAGACATATAATGTCCTTGTTAGACAAAAAGGCAGAATAGTCTTTATAGTCACCATCTTGAAAGTTGGTACTCTTACATAACGATTCAAAATTTTCAGATCCAGAATTGGTCTGAATAAATTTTCCTTCTTTGGGACAATGAATAGGTTTGAATAAAACCCCAAACCTTGTTCCTGAAAAGGAACCGGCTTGATTACCCCTGAAGACTCCAGGTCTGGAAGACACTTCAGGAAAGCCTGAGCTTTTACTGGATTTGCTGGTATGCGTGATTACAGAGAGTAGGGCACCTAGAACCTTTGAAAAGATTCTTGGAGCTGTTGCTAGGCCAAATGGAAGAGCAACAAATTGGTAATGCTTGTCTAGAAAAAGAGAATCTCAGGAACTGATAATGTTCTAGATGAATCGGAATATGAAGGTATGCATCCTGCAAGTCTATTGTGGACATAAAATGCCCTTGCTGAACAAAAGGCAGAGTAGTCCTTACAGTCACCATCTTGAAAGTTGGGACTGTTACAAAATGATTTAGAAGTTTCAGATCCAGAACTGGTATGACAGAATTCTCTTTCTTTGGGACAATGAATAGATTCGAATAGAACCCCAAACCCTGTTCGTTTAGAGGAACAATCACCCCTGAAAGCTATAGCTCTGAAACACACTTCAGAAAAGCCTGAGCCTTCACAGGATTTGTTGGAACATGAGAAAGAAAGAATCTTCTCATGGGAGGTCTAATTCTGAAACCTATTTGATACCCTTGAGATACAATATTCTGAATCCACTGCATCTGAACGGAACCTGACAAAATTTCCTGAAATAATTTCAATCTTCCCCCACCAGTTGAACTGGATTGAGGGCAGCACGTTCATGCAGTCTTGGGTGCTGGATTTGGTTTCTTATAAGGCTTAGTTTTATTCCAATATTAAGATGGTCTCCAATTGGAACCAGAGGCCTTAGGGGAAGGAGTCGTTTTTATTTCTTTCATCAGAATAAGGAACAAAAGACGATTAGGAGCCTTAAATTTACCTTTAGACTTTTTATCTTGAAGTAATAAAAAAAACAACAACAAACCCCCCCCCCCCCCCCCGAGTAATAGTGGAAATAATAGAATCCAATTGAGAAGCAAATAGATTCTTACCCTGGAAAGACAAAGATAATAATCTAGATTTAGACACCATGTCAGCATTCCAAGATTTAAGCCATAAAGCTCTTCTGGCTAAAATAGCTAAAGACATAGATTTAACATCTTAAACAGAGGACATTTCAGTATGCCATCGGTCAATACAAAGTTCATCAGAAATATGAGAAGTTTTAAAAGACCTTTTACGTTTATTTGAAGGCGAAATAGCAGACATAGCCTTATCTATAGCTGCAGCAATATAATTTTTTACATCTGCAGGAATATTAGGAAGGAACAACAGCCAATGTTTTAGTACTAATAGAAACATTATCCGCATGCAAAAGCTTATCATGACAGATGCCACATAAATGAGCTGAAGAAATAACAGTTAATTTACAACAGACACACTTAGCTTTAGTAGAACTGTGTTCAGGCAGCTTGGTTTCTACAGCAACATCAGAGGCAGGATCAGACTGAGACATCTTGCAAAATGTAAAAAGAAATAAACAACATTTAAACAAAATATCCAATTTCCTCATATAGCAGTTTCAGGAATGGGAAAAAATGCTTATTCTAAAGTAAAATGCAAAAAAATAAGCATTAAAGCTCTTGATAATATGAAGAGAACCAGAAGCAATAACGGAAGAGGGGTAATATACAAAAACTTTTGGCGTCAAGTATGACGCAAAGGGAAGTTGAAAAAAAAGTATTGGTGCTAAAACTAACATCAGGAAATGAAGCAACTCTCGTCATAACAAGCGCGACTTCACGCCAAAACAACTTACGTCAACAAAGATGCAGGAAATGATGAAACTTGCATCACCATAGACGCAAGTCAACGCAAAAAAAAATAACGCACCAAGAATGACGCCGTAAAGAATCCACTGCATCTGAACGGAACCTGACAAAATTTCCTGAAATAATTTCAATCTTCCCCCACCAGTTGAACTGGATTGAGGGCAGCACGTTCATGCAGTCTTGGGTGCTGGATTTGGTTTCTTATAAGGCTTAGTTTTATTCCAATATTAAGATGGTCTCCAATTGGAACCAGAGGCCTTAGGGGAAGGAGTCGTTTTTATTTCTTTCATCAGAATAAGGAACAAAAGACGATTAGGAGCCTTAAATTTACCTTTAGACTTTTTATCTTGAAGTAATAAAAAAAACAACAACAAAAAACTCCCCCCCCCCCCCGAGTAATAGTGGAAATAATAGAATCCAATTGAGAAGCAAATAGATTCTTACCCTGGAAAGACAAAGATAATAATCTAGATTTAGACACCATGTCAGCATTCCAAGATTTAAGCCATAAAGCTCTTCTGGCTAAAATAGCTAAAGACATAGATTTAACATCTTAAACAGAGGACATTTCAGTATGCCATCGGTCAATACAAAGTTCATCAGAAATATGAGAAGTTTTAAAAGACCTTTTACGTTTATTTGAAGGCGAAATAGCAGACATAGCCTTATCTATAGCTGCAGCAATATAATTTTTTACATCTGCAGGAATATTAGGAAGGAACAACAGCCAATGTTTTAGTACTAATAGAAACATTATCCGCATGCAAAAGCTTATCATGACAGATGCCACATAAATGAGCTGAAGAAATAACAGTTAATTTACAACAGACACACTTAGCTTTAGTAGAACTGTGTTCAGGCAGCTTGGTTTCTACAGCAACATCAGAGGCAGGATCAGACTGAGACATCTTGCAAAATGTAAAAAGAAATAAACAACATTTAAACAAAATATCCAATTTCCTCATATAGCAGTTTCAGGAATGGGAAAAAATGCTTATTCTAAAGTAAAATGCAAAAAAATAAGCATTAAAGCTCTTGATAATATGAAGAGAACCAGAAGCAATAACGGAAGAGGGGTAATATACAAAAACTTTTGGCGTCAAGTATGACGCAAAGGGAAGTTGAAAAAAAAGTATTGGTGCTAAAACTAACATCAGGAAATGAAGCAACTCTCGTCATAACAAGCGCGACTTCACGCCAAAACAACTTACGTCAACAAAGATGCAGGAAATTATGAAACTTGCATCACCATAGACGCAAGTCAACGCAAAAAAAAATAACGCACCAAGAATGACGCCGTAAAGAACGGCATTTTGCGTCCTTGCGAGCCTAGTTTGCAAGCGAAAATTTTGGAAAAATAAAGTAAAATTTGAAAAGACTAGAACCCCAGGTAAAAAAAATAATCTTCCCAATATAAATTCCATACTGAAACTGATGGACTGCAGAAAAAGGTATATATATATATACCTGACTCTTGGCAAATATAAGTAAATACATATATTTAAAACTTTATAACATAAAGTGCCAAACATAGCTGAGAGTGTCTTAAAAAAATTATACATACTTACCGGAAGACACCCATCCAGACAGCCAAACCAGTACTGAAAAACAATCAGCAGAGGTAATGGTATAAGACTATAACGTCGATCTGAAAAGGGAGGTAGGAGATGAATCCCTGCGACCGATTACAGAGAGCCCTTGAAAGGATTTCCCATGGGTGAAACCACTAAATCAACAGGCAATACTCCCTTCACATCCCTCTGACAAATACTGTACTCTGAGAGGAATTGGGCTTCAGAATGCTTAGAAGCGCCTATCACAGATTAAATCAAGCACAACTTACTTCACCACCTCCATAGGAGGCAAAGTTTGTAAAACTGAGATATGTGTATGGTGGGAGGTATATTTATAGGCATTTTGAGGTTTGAGAAACTTTGCTCCCTCCTGGTAGGAATGTATATCCCATACGTCACTAACTCATGGACTCTTGCCACTTAAATGAAAGAAATACTATTGTCATTCTACATGGGAGGATGTGGGCAACAGCGTCTTTGACCATATTTCTGCCATCTCCCTGGAACAGAGGCTATTCTGATAAAGTTATAGGTTCTGCAATATTTCTCCTTTTTATTTTAAAAAATATTTGTGCTTTGTGTAATTGTATTCAACATATTTTTTATACATATACAAAAAGCACTGACTTTTTTGTTCATAATAAATGCTCCTTTTTTATGTTTTGCCTTGTCTAATATTTGAGCTAATTTACCGAGGAGACTTGTAATAACAGTATTGTGTTTTTTAGATTGATTTTTGCCAAATTGTGTTTTGGAATTTTTAATGTTAGTCTGAGTTTTTGCTTAGGATTTCCCATATAATAATATTAAAGGGAAACTCAGAATCAAATGAAAGAAAGAAATGACCCCATTTTCACCTCATGGCTGAGATATAATCAATTAGTACACTACATAACACATCTTAAATGCAAAGACCAATTGGCCAGGGACCCCACTCCATATGAACGACTATGTATCGCAAATAGTCCTCAGAGGCGACTGATATCCCTCATCTACAAATTACTACTGACTAGTCCTGACACCCACCTCCTACGTACATAGCGTCATGGCATAGGGAGCTTGGCACGAGGAGTGGTTCTGGGCATTCTCCTTAGTTAGGAGATCATCAGTATCGGCTACTGTACAGGAGATCCACCTAAAATTACAATGCAGATGGTATCACACCCCGAGTACACTATCGACCCCTGCTACTAATAATGCTCACAGGAGCAAAGCGATTGATCCCCAAAAAGTGGAAATCGCCTGATGCCCCCACATCAGGCGACTGGCAATCTTCTGTGTCCGACCTTCTTGCACTAGAAAAGCTACACTTTCTTAAGATAGGCCAAATTGCAACCTATGAAACGATATTGGAGAAATTGAACAGTTCCCTAGTATAAATGAGTTAAACCTATACGGAGAGTATGACCTAACAGTGTAGCCCCTCCCACAAACTTAATTTTTTTTTTTCTGTTCTTCTTTTTCCTCGCTCTCACTCCCTTTCTCCTCTCTTCTCCCCCCCCTCTTTCTCCCTATGTGCCGCTCTTCTATGTTCTTCCCCCTCCTTCTCTCCCTGCCCTGCCTTTGCTCTTACTACTAAAAGCTACCCACTTTGCGTGCTGGGTTAGAGAATAGGAAATGTTTTGTCTAACCAGGATCTCGTTATATGTTATTATCAGTTATATTTGTTTGAAAAATGCTTGACAAAAATCAAGCTATTGTAGGGCCGTCATTGCTGACTAAATTTGAACCTTGTATTCATGTTTGTAACAGACGTCTTGCATGACGTACCTAACTTATGTATTGTTGTTTATTATTGGATAATAAAGCTTGTTTATAATAATAAAAAAAATAATAATATTAAAGGGAGATTAAACCGAAAATTTCAAAAACTTTCCAATTTAGTTCTATTATCAAATTTGCTTTATTCTCTTGATATAATTTGTTGGAAATCATAACTAAATAGGCCCAGTAACTGCTGATTGAGTAGCTGCACATAAGTGCCTCATGTGATTGGCTCACCCATGTGCACTGCTATTTCTTCAACAAAGAATACCTAAAGAATGAAGCAATTTAAATAATAGAAGTAAATGGGAAAGTTGTTTAAAATTGGATTCTCCATCTGAATCATGAAAAAAAATGTTTAGGTTTCATGTCCCTTTAAGGTGGTGGCAGCAGAAATAGTTTAGTGTGTGTTGGAGTTTGGGCATTTTTCTGGGTCTAGTACAGACAAGAGAATGTTTGTTAACCCTTGCACCCGCTAAACTAATTCACAGGCTAGACTGGAATGGCTAGACTGTGACAAACTGGTTAAGGTGGAAAGGGTTGATTAACCTTGTAACAAACTGTTGACTTGCAGGGTTTGTCACAAGAAGTAACTTGAAAAGTTGTTTACAGTTGCAGAATAGATAGAATATCGGTTTCATCCCAAATGGCATAAAAATGTGGCACAGCAAATTTCTAATTTGCAAATCTTTCTGACTTCAGTGTAGTATTCTTTCAGTAAACTCTTTGCTACGTGTGTTCTTCCGTAAGCAGCTGGGTTAGGCTACACAGAGGACACAGTGGAGGGATCAGTTTGACCTTACTCACAGCCTATTAAGCCATTTGCTGCAACCATATGTTTTTACAGTTATTTTCCTCAATTCCCAGGAGTGTAACAATGCACATTGCACAACACAGTAAGAATCACTGACATTCCACACTTCCATTGTATCTTCCTGTCAGGACAATTTTTATACCTTGTATGGAAAACATATTCTCTGCAACAATAAAGTGAAACATTAAAAGAAAAAAAAAAACCTGTGTTATTAACTTGGAAGAAGATCATTAAACACTACTCTATTCAGGATATTTTTTTTTCTTGGAATTATAGCAACTTTATTTTAATATGTCTAAGCTGATTAATGCATCAACACAATAGTTATAGTGAATGGAAAAAGCTTCATTATATCCTTAAAAGAATTATAATATAATATAATGGTGATTTTCCTGTTTATATTGTGTGTGGTATTTGACCTATTCCTTGTTCAAACAATTCTGGATCTCTCACAGGCATAAAATAAGTCCTCTTGTAAGGTGTGACTTGCATACTCCAAAAAAAAATGCTAAATGTCTAGCAGAAAACTACTGACCACTGAGGATGCGCTGAACACATTGCAACGTACAGGATAACAATGTAATAGGTTGTATGCAGGTATAGTTGCCATCTTCCAATATGAGTTCTTAAAGTTTTTAAAAGGAAACACAAATGTATCTTGTGTATGACCCCAGCAACCTCTAGGGACATGGACACTGGCAATATTTTAGAGGAGAATTTTCACTGTGACCGAGTTAAAAAAATGACCCCTTTTATAGTTACATTTATATTGTTATATACAAAGAAATATTTTAGAAGGGGGGTAGGATAGCAGATTGTAGTATGTAGTCTATTACAGCTGTAAATTTTTTTAACCAAATGCATCTAGTGATGGATATCTGTCACTATCACACAGCAAAGTTTACAAATAAAATCATTTGCAAGGTCTAATGTGTATATTTTGCTCCATATATAAAAAAGGTGTATTTTCAAAATGTATCATATTTTATTTCCACATCAGGCTTGTATAGAGATCCTTGCCCCGCCCTACTAAGACTTGGAGTTGCACCTATCAGCCAGTGAGCAGTGAATATGTTGCTATGAAACATGCATTTTCTGTTACTTTCAATGTGTAAATGTTCTTTGCCTCTTAATTTAAAGATATTTATACATAATTACAGTTTTTATTGCACATATACCCAATGGAAATGTGAGTGTACAATGGTCCTGTCCGTTTGATAGAAAATAAACTAGATAAAGAATAAATGCATAATACACTTTGCAATTTATTATATGAACAAATGTTACTATAATTATTTCTGTATATCAAATGTTGACAACTGTTAGTAGTGGCCGGAACACACATGAACTGTGTGCACATGTTAGCTGTCAAGCATGGCTAACTATATATAGGTTTCAGAGCACACCAATTTATATGGAAATTAGCATCCAGTCACAATATTGGAGAAACATACATTCTTGATATTATCTTGCCAAAAGTATCATTTTAGGCTCTGAGTGGTGGCAACATGGCCACAACCAGTTCACACAAGTGAAAACACTGGCAATGTGGGGACCTATACAATAACAGATGCCAGTTTGTGCCCAAAGCACCATCTTCCCAAGGACAGAATCATGGTAGGCTGGAGGTGGTAAAAGTATCCCCTAAACCCTTTTTCTGTAAAAGTATTTAAACTTGCATGATCATAAATATCATGATTTATGTACTTTGTAAAGTTCTGCAAAATACATTGGCATTTTTCTAAAAAAAAAAAAAAGTTGATACAGGCCTCCTGCAGCCAGAACTAGGGCTCAGTCTGATGCAAACCAGATGCTGTTAGCAAATGAATCAGAGAACGTTGTCTCACAGTAAGCTTTGCTTATGTGTGAAGAGGATGTAAGCAAACTGTGCAGTACAGTGAAATTCTACAGATGGTGAACTAAGCCCTAAAGTCTTATAGGTCTAGAAGTCGGGGTTTTTAAATTAAAAACAAAAACATAATTCACAAAAACTTAAACGTAAAACACAAACGAAACAAAAGAAAAACTTTATTGCACATTCTTCTGTGCCCAGCCATGTGGACTACTCTAATGAGATCACTAAATCACAAGAGATGGGTAAAACCGTAATAGCGATGATGTGCTTGGGTACAACCCCTTGCATATGCAAAAAAATACTGTGACCCCATAGGCTGCCAGACTTATTTATTTAAAAAACAAAAACTACACGCCGATTAACAGACCTGAGTGTCAGACAATTAGTTTATCTACGTAAATACTGTTATAAAAGCAGCGTTATACATTCCTACCTGTTTGTCATCCCCACGACTCCCAGCATTTGAGTCGTATTCCGGGGTCCTGAACTAGTAGAGGTGATAGTACTGAAGATTTCACAGCCAGCAGGAAGGAGGCAGAAGCGGGACGGGCAGAGTCCGGGAACGCGCAACTCCCCTCCCAGAATCAGCCCACGCCTGGTGTAATATCAGATTGTGTATCCCTAGTAAATCCTGTATCGCTCTCCAGCAGTCACCTCCAGATCCCTCCTCTGCTTCTCTCACGGCCTTTCTACTATTTGTTCACTTAAGGTGGAATGGAATAATAAAGCTCTTGCTTAGTTAGCAACAAAACTGGAAGAACAAACATCTGCTTTAATAAACAAAAAAGTGACCTGACCCCTTTGTGACCCACCAGACCATTTTATAATTTTCTTACCCTTAAGGACCAGGGCTATTTTTAAATTTCTGCAGTGTTTGTGTTTAGCTGTAATTTTCCTCTTACTCATTTACTGTACCCACACATATTATATACCGTTTTTCTTGCCATTAAATGGACTTTGTAAATATACCATTATTTTCATCATATAATTTACTATAACATTTTTTTTATAAAATATGATGAAAAAATTGAAAAAAACACACTTTTTCTAACTTTAACCCCAAAATCTGTTACACATCTACAACCACCAAAAAACACCCATGACAAATAGTTTCTAAATTCTGTCCTGAGTTTAGAAATACCCAATGTTTACATCTTCTTTGCTTTTTTTTTGCAAGTTTTAGGGCAATAAGTACAAATAGTACTTTGCTATTTACAAACCATTTTTTTTTTCCAAAATAAGAGAAAGTTACATTGTAACATTGATATATGTCAGGAATCCCTGAATAACCCTTCACATGTATATATTTTGTTTTAATAGAAAACCCAATGTATTGATCTAGGCCTATTTTTGTATATTTCATGCCACCATTTCACTCCCAAATGCGAACAAATAAAAAAAAAACGTTAACTTTTTCACTAACTTTAGCTTTCTCACTGAAATGATTTACAAACAGCTTGTGAAATTATGGCACAAATGGTTGTAAATGCTTCTCTGGTATCCCCTTTGTTCAGAAATAGCAGACATATATGGCTTTGGCGTTGCTTTTTGGTAATTAGAAGGCCGCTGCGCACCACACTTGTATTATGTCCAGCAGTGAAGGGATTAATTAGGGAGCTTGTAGGGAGTTTGTAGGGTTAATTTTAGCTTTAGTGTAGTGTAGTGTAGAAGACAACCCAAAAGTATTGATCTAGGCCCATTTTGGTATATTTCATGCCACCATTTCACCACTAAATGCGATCAAATAAAAAAAATCGTTCACTTTTTCACTAACTTTTTCACAAACTTTAGGTTTCTCACTGAAATTACTTACAAACAGCTTGTGCAATTATGGCACAAATGGTTGTAAATGCTTCTCTGGGATCCCCTTTGTTCAGAAATAGCAGACATATATGGCGTTGGCATTGCTTTTTGGTAACTAAAAGGCTGCTAAATGCTGCTGCGCACCACACTTGCATTATGCCCAGCAGTTAAGGGGTTAATTAGGTAGTTTGCAGGGTTAATTTTAGCTTTAGTGTAGAGATCAGCCTCCCACCTGACACATCGCACTCCCTGATCCCCCTCAAACAGCTCTCTTCCCCCCTCACCTCACAATTGCCAGTATAAAAATAAAGGTTTTTTTTTTTTAAAGATTTTTTAAGATTTTTTTTTTAATATTTTATCTTAAGTGTAGGATCCCCCATTACCCCCCAACCTCCCTGATCGACCCCCAAACAGCTCTCTAAGCCTCCCCCCTTGACCTATTGGCCGCCATCTTAGGCACTGGCTGTACCCAGTTTACTACAAAATGTGCCCTTTTTTTGTTATAAAAAAAAACAAACATTTTCTGTAGTGTAGCTGCCCCCCTTAATACCCCACCCACCTCCCAGATCCTTTTTCCAACATTTTTCCCCCTCCCTCTCCCTCCTTTGACTTTTTCAGTTACTGTACGCGCGCTCCAGCGATGGGCCGCCCACCTATGGCTCCCACCGACCTTCGATCGGCACCATCGCTGGCCGATGCAGAGAGGGCCACAGAGTGGCTCTCTCTGCATTGGATGCTTAAAAAATGTTATTGCAGGATGCCTTAATATCGAGGCATCACTGCAATATCATGAAAGCGTCTGGAAGCAATCACAATCGCTTCCAGTGCTTAAAAACACTGAGGACGTGCAGGGTACATCCTTGGTCATTAAGTGGCATTTTTTTTAGGATGTACCCTGCACGTTCTTGGTCATTAAGGGGTTAAAGGGACATGCAACTTTTTTTTTTTCGTTGTACAGAAACATGATTTTAAACAACTTTCCAATTTACTTCTTTTTTCTTTTCTTTATTATTTCTTTATTGGTGTTATCACAAAGTACAAAATACAAAATCCATGTGTTTACACAATATCTTGCATATTAATTTCTTTTCCTTTAACAATTTTAAGTTCACAATAATGCCTAGCTTACTTAATTGCCTTCTAGAATTATATCTAATACATTCTTATTCTTGAAATCACGTATTAGTGAGTACTTCAGTTCATAAATGTAACATGAAAAAAACCTTAACAACAACAACAACAACAAAGATAACAAATAAAACAAAAACAACTTACAACTTACAGCTTACTGCAGAGCTTATTTTCCCTTACATTTAATGGGTATGCTATTGTAAAGTGATGGGTATGTTCTGTCTGTGTAATCCAACATGACTTAGATAACGTTTGTGACTTTCGACCCTGCTATCCAGACCCCACATAAGAATCCCAGTAAAACATCATATCATTGTACATTGTCAACCGATTAGTTTTAAAATAAAAGTATCTCTCCAGCATCAGAGCTCCTTTCACCTTCTTTTTCCATGCATCCACCGTGGGAGCCCTATCAGATCTCCACGCAGAAGCTATGAGCTGAGTTTAGCATTATGTGCCCAATATTCCGCCTGCTGGTGCACTTGACCTCTTTTAACACATTGAATAAACATACTTGTGGGGTGAGAGATATAGTACAAGACAGGGCACTGTTTATTTCTTCTATTATCTCCTTCCAATAAGTATTAATTGTCATGCATGACCACCAAATGTGTCCCATGTTACCCACTTCCTGCTTACATCTCCAGCATTTTTCGTTAGCTGATAGGAAAAGATATTTCATTCTGTTTGGTGTTAGGTACCAACGGAACATTAGCTTTTAGTTTGTTTCTAATGCATATGTTGTGTGTGCAGAGTGAGCTATACTACGGAAGATCTCTTCCCAAGTCTTTGCAACCTGAGTCCCCAACAATTCCCTCTCCCATCTTTTCACATAGTTATGCGGTTTGGGGGATGTAGCTATGAGTAATAGTTTATATATAATGGAAATAATCCCTTTTTGTGGGAAGTTGGAGATACACATCTTTTCGAAAGGTGTCGGAGGCCTCAGTAGATTTGACCTATTTCTATGTGTCGAGATATAATGACTTACTTGATGGAAACGTAGCCACTGGTCAAATAACCCATTTCCCACCCCTCTTAATTTGGTTCTCGGTAACATTTTCCCTAACTTGGTTATTAATGCAACAGGAACATACCCTTTTAAACTATTGTCACCTCCCGTGTGGTACCCCCGGCCCTCTGAAAATTCGGGGTTTGCCAAGATTAGTGTCAATGGGGAGTGAGCACTGGAAATGCCCCTATAGTTATCGCGAACTTCCAATCTGAGATAGTATTCATTGTTGTAGAAGTAAAATTAGTCTGAGTTTTAGATACAAGTTTGTGTAACCAGCATGTCCCCCCTAATTGTGGTGTGCCTGAAATATCGTGTTCTAATTGAATCCAATGTTTTGGTTCGGCCGTGTTATTTCTGCTCCATTCTAGAATTCTTTGTAATGAAATAGCCTGTTTATATAATGTTATATTAGGTACTCCTAGCCCCCCCATATCTTTGTGGGCATACATAGATAACTTATTTACCCGTGACGGTCTTCTCTTCCAAATAAAATTATGTATAACTTTTTGTAGTTTCTGTATATATATATATATATATATATATATATATATATATATATATATATATATATATATATATATATATATATATATGTATGTATATATATATATATATATATATATATATATATATATATGTGGGTTATCGGTAAAGGCAATGTCTGTAGAATGTACAAGATTTTTGGCAACAATACCATCTTGACCATGTTTACTCTCCCTATCCAGGATAAATTTTTCGACAGCCAAGACGAAGCCTGATTAGAGATAGCATTCAGTAGCTTGGAGTAATTAAATGTGTGAATTGAGTCTAGACTGCTCAACAGATATATACCCAGATATTTAATTAATTTCTGCTGGACTGCAAATGAGCATTTATTTTGAATGTGAGTTATGGCGGTTGGAGACATGTGCAGTGGTAGAAGTTCTGATTTGTTGGTGTTTACCATGAAATTTGATACCCCTCCATAGTCTTGTAATTCTGATTGTACCGCGGAGAGAGACCTTAAGGGGTTTGACAAGGACAGTAAAACATCATCCACGAACATGGATGATTTATATTCCCTTTGGTCAATAGTTATACCCTTTATATTTTCATTTAACCAAATTTTACTTGCTAATACTTCTAATGATAAGATAAACAGGAGTGGGGAAAGCGGACATCCCTGCCGGGTGCCATTACATATTTTGAATTGTTCTGAGAGTGTACCATTTATTCTAATTTGAGCTGTGGGGAAGGAGTATAGGGCCATGATTTTGTTTATAAAGAGAGGAGGAAGATTACATTTGGTGAGTGTAGTCTCGAGAAAGGTCCAGTCTAGTCTATCAAACGCTTTCTCAGCATCTGTAGATAATAATACAGAAGAGACATTATTCTTGTTTATATATTCCAAAATGTTTAAAAGTTTGACGGTGTTGTCCCTTGCCTCTCTCTGTGGCACAAAGCCCACCTGGTCCGGGGAGATCAATGTCAGCAGAAGTCTATTAAGCCTAGACGCCAAGACCTTTGCGAAGTCTTTCAAGTCTATATTTAACAAAGATATTGGACGAAAGTTCGCTGGTATGTCGGGTTTCTTGCCCGGTTTAGGGAGGACTGTTATGTATGCTTGTAGCATGGTGTCCGGCAACATGCCTCCACAGTCAATTTGGTGGAAAGTGTTTAATAAATGGGGCACTAAAAACTGAGAGTATAATTTGTAGTATGACCCAGAGAATCCATCTCGTCCTGGAGCTTTTTCAGGTTTTAATTACCTAATTGTCTCGCTAATTTCCTTACAGTTTATCGGGGCTTGTAACATTTCACTATCTTTCTCAGAGATTGTCGGGACTTGGACGTTATCTAGATATTTCATACACTTGATTTTATGCTCTGTTAATGACCTATTAGGGAAAAGATTATATAATGCATGGTAATAGTTTTTAAAAGTATCTGCTATTTGCTTAGTGTCTTCCACTTTCTCCCCCCTAGAATTATTGATTGAGTGTATGTATGTTTTTGCTTGTCTGGTTTTAAGTGATCTGGCTAAGTGGCGTCCCGGTTTATTAGCTTCACAGTAGAATTTCTGCTTAAGTTTAAATGCTGTTGTTTGTGCTTTTATATGTAGATGTGATGTCAATTTGGATCTGTAAAATTTCAATTGGTGAAGGACACTTTCATCTTGTGGATGGAGTTTATGCAGGTAGTCTAGATGTGCAATTTCCTTAGCTATGTGTTGATATTCTTCTCTCTGTTGTTTATTTTTATTAGCTCTAATTTTAATAATTATTCCCCTTATATAACTCTTATGTGCTTCCCAGACTATAGCTGGTGTTATATCTACCTGGGCATTTCGATTAAAAAATTCCCGTATTTCCAATTCCATGGTCTTGTGCACCAGTGGGTAGTAAAGTCTCATCAAGTCTCCAGGTAAACTCCCTTACCGGGGCTGAAGGCCAGTTGATGGAACACCTGACCATGGAGTGGTCTGACCATGTGTGATGTTTGAAGTACTTGCATGCGATAGAGTTAAATGATCCAATAAAATAAAATCAATTCTCGAATACGATTTATTCGGATTGGAGAAAGATGTATAATCTCTCCGTTCAGGGTTTGAAACTCTCCATGGATCATGTAGGCCAAATACCCTTATAAAATTCCACATAGATTTGAGTGTAATTTTTGCTATTTGTATGTTTGGGTTTGAGCTATCAAGTTTGGGGTTGATGGGTAAGTTAAAGTCTCCCAGAACTAACAATTGGCCCTTTTGTATGTCTTGAATTTGAGGTATTAGAGATTTAAAAAAGGCTGCTTGTTTGTGATTGGGTGCATATATATTCACCAATGTTACCAGTTTGTTGTAGAGAATACCACTAAGAACTAGAAATCTGCCTTCTGCGTCTTTTTTCTGGTCTATTAGTTTAAATGGTATTGAATTGCGTATGAGGATGCTTACCCCATTAATCTTTTTTTTGTTGTGTGTGCTATGATAGTGTTGAGAAAAGTATGTATGCATGTATTTAGGGATGGACCCTCTTTTAAAATGGGTCTCCTGAAGCCCAATTATGTCCCCCCCTTTCTGCACTATGTCTCTTAGAGCTAATGATCGCTTATGGGGAACATTAAAACCCTTCACATTTTGTGATACAAATTGAATACAGGTATCTGTCATCTCATTACCTTTATCAGTCCAGCTCCATGCCCATGGATTACATTACCCTTTTGCTTGATGTAGTATCTCTGCAGTAAAACTCCTAAATATAATCTAACAACATAAACAATAAAAACATCAGTAACTTTTACCTTGTACAAATAACAGAGGGAAATGGCTGAGAAATCCCTATTGGGAATCATTCAGCCCACAAAGTACATATCATATCTAAAACATTCTATTCGACCTGTTCTTATGTCAACAATTTATTTTTTCAACATTTAACTGAACTTACTCACTCTGGATACCAAAAACCTGTAAAGGATATCTTATAGTGTCCATTTTCAGCCCACTTGGGCCCTAGAGTCTTAGGACGAGGGGATTTTCATTCTTTTACTGCGGACCATTTGCCATTCTTTACGTTGTGGCAATGGGGATACTCGGGGACTAGATGCAGAAGTGGAATCTTGTCTTTTATCCGAGTCCATTACAGGGGGGGGGGGGGGGGATTTCCAATTTCCTGCAACAATCCTCAATCTCCCCAAAAGAGGAACAGCTCGCGTTCCTGTTTGTCCAGATAATTATCAACTGAAATGGATGTCCCCATCTATAGTTAATGTTTCTAGCCTGTAGATGTTTTGTAAGTGGAGAAAGTTCTTTTAGGGAAAAAGGAGAGATGTGCGCTAAGCTACTTAACCAAACTCCTAGGGCCCTAATAGATCCTCTAACAATTAGGTAAAAATGAGTATAGTCAAAGAGAAATGCTTAGGAGCGCTAAATAGCTAAAGGTTAAAAAGACATTAGGAGGTGAACCAAAAAAGTTATACACCACAAGCTAGTAAAAGCAATAGTTTTATATTTCTAAAATAAGCTAAAATCAGAACATAGAAACAAATGTAACAAGTGTGTAATTCTATAGTAATAAATGTTACTAAACAATTTGCAACAATATAATAAAAAAACGGACGTCTCCGATTAGAGTAAAAATAGGATATTACAATGTATAATTGCCACCACTAAGTAAGTAGCTAGGTGTGTAGGCTGTTTGGTGTCAGTGTGTACCTTCTCAGCCGTTATACCATACGTCACTGGTCTATTCAGCTGCTCCGGTCCTATTGGACAATCTCAATTTCAAACACTCCAGGGGGATGACATCTTGAAAAAGCCCTCATGGAGGGAGAAACCGGTTGATGATTTTTATGCAGTCAAAATTGTTTATAATTGGGGGGGGGCGGAGCTAACCGCTGATGAGGATGGCTGCATTTCTACAGAGCTCCAGACTCTAAGCTCACAAAAAGAGATTTCTTTACCTACTTTACTAGCCTGAAGTAACTAATGTTAAGTCCTACCTAAAGGCGATACTGTATGAATGAGTTTGGGAGCACGCAAAAACCTCTTCCCTTCAAATACAAGACCTAATATGGGACACGAGCAATCCAAATAGGGCTCATGGAGTCAGAGACACTAAAGATGGCGGCTTAAGAAACAAAAACTTTGCGAAGGGAGACTGCTGAAAACGGTTGGTGTGCTTCTGATGCTATATTGGTGGATGGGTATACCTAGCAAGGGGAACCACTGCAGCACTTAAAAGTGTATAAATCCTACAAGCACCTGCTGTATTATAATGCCTACTGAAGGCTATGGCGCACCGCCGCCCGGCATGGAGGCCCAAATACCCTATATTGCCCTCAGGGACTTGCTGGAGGAGCACGGGAGGAGGATCTGCGAGAGGCTTGATGCCTTCATTAACAAAATCCTAGTGGCACGCACATGGAGCGGGAACATGGAAGAGGAGCACACAGAAGCACAGGAGACACAGGGAGACATAGTGCCTACACCTCTTCAGGTGCGCTCCCCGCCATTGGCGCCAGTAGCTGCAAGCTTGGGGTCGGAGCCTTGCTCTCTCTCTGCTGACACAAATAGCTTGCATGCATGGAGGAGGTCGAAATTCTGCAGCTTGCTCATTGCAGCGGGTACCACAGAGCTTTGTGGGACTCGCGTATCTCCAGACCTGCTCCTCTCCGTTAGCATGGCACGCTTGCTACAACATCCCTGCTGGATGCAACGTCAGGCCTTACGGGTGTATGGGGCTATGAGCCATTGTTCCCCCCGGGATCCGTGGTCTGGCGTGCGAGTCCTCTACAGACTGCTACGATTCCTTAGAGCAGGTATTGGGTGACACTCTTTATTACAGCAGCGGTTAGTTAACGTTTAGAAGACCAACCTGCTTGTTTAACGTGCTGCTGCTTAAAACCCAGTTTTTGGCCCGAAAAGTATACATTTGAAGATTACTACCTAAGGCTGTGTGCACACTGGGACTGAGCCCTCTTGTCGTTTTCCCATATACGCAGAACAAGCAAAGACTTATCAGTACTGGCTCCTAGGTTTGGTAGTCTAGCCTTCAGTGTGTTAATTTTATGTTTAATGCTGTAAGATATCACTTATATGCAACAATTTTTTTTCAGCACCTATATAGATACAGTACTGCTCAGCGAAGTTTTGTTTTCTTATGGGTGGATTTAACCGGGATATATCAGCAACACTTGTAAATGGAAACTATCTATGTTCTATATATATGCTGCCTTTCACATGTATTTGTCAAAATTTGAATGTACTCTGACTGACTGGCTGTATGCAAACAAGGTGAGCAGGACTTAGGGGAGGCGGGTATGACCGCCGGGGTAGCTGCAGGGTATATAAGATCCTTAGTGCTTCAGTCAGTTGGAGGCTCCCTCTTGGCCCATGATGTAATTGGCCCATGATGACACATAGTCCGATCCCTACTAGAGGGCTACCTCCTGCTCCTTCATATTGCCCGTCCGACTATACATGAGATTACATGTTATTAATAGCGCTAGTCTCAAGCAGCCACTTTCATAAATATTTATGTCCATCTAGACCTCCCCAGATTAGCTGTATCTGTGTTCCAGAGTAACCATGAGGATCTAAAGTCTGGCAGCTCCTACATACAAACTGAGTGCTAACACCTGACCTGTGTTACATTTATTTATTATTTAGGAAAAACCCGCCTAGGAAAGTTGGCCTTCTTTTTAGTTAACGATTGAGGAGCCCCTATACTGAACAATTCCAGGCTAAGGCTTCTGAGTGCTCTAACACTCTGCTGACACGGCGTAGTTGTCTATAGTTATGGGTTTTAATTTGGAGCCCTGTGTTAGATGTTATGCACATGTGTGGAACGAGCTCTTATATATATTATATTTCTGGCCACTTCTTACATGATAACTGGGGCCCATACAGGTATAAATGTTTAGTAACAATGTTTTATGGATAGACAGGATGATAGCCTACATATTCTAGCATTCTACTGTCATGTATGATTAACCTAGAGCTCTTGTCTGAAATGTGTACTCTATTCTGGGCTGTCCACATACTTCGTTGTCCTTATTCAGCTAGTCATGATGTTAAGTTGTTCTATCAATATCTCTGGGCTCTATGTTAGTAGTGTGAGTTAACAATAGTAAGATTTGTTATTTTTGGCTTTTCCCCCGCCCGCCCCCTTCCTCTTCCCTTCCCCTCCCCTTCCCTTCCCCTCCCCTTCCCTCCCCTTCCCTCCCCTTCCCCTTCCCCTTACCTTCCCCTCCCTTCCCCTCCCCTACCCCTTCCCTCCCCCCTTCCCCTTCCCTTCACCCTTTCCCTGCCCTTCCCTTCCCCCCATCCCCCTTCCCTTCCCCCTTTCCCCTTGAAATTTGAACTGACTGATATGTTTTGCAAAACAAATTTTTTCTACTTTCTTAGTGGTGGCAATTATACATTGTAATATCCTATTTTTACTCTAATCGGAGACGTCCGGTTTTTTATTATATTGTTGCAAATTGTTTAGTAACATTTATTACTATAGAATTACACACTTGTTACATTTGTTTCTATGTTCTGATTTTAGCTTATTTTAGAAATATAAAACTATTGCTTTTACTAGCTTGTGGGGTATAACTTTTTTGGTTCACCTCCTAATGTCTTTTTAACCTTTAGCTATTTAGCGCTCCTAAGCATTTCTCTTTGAGAAAGTTCTTTTCTTCTGGCTAGAGTATTAGCTAATAAATCAGCAAAAAATTGAAGAATGACGCCATCTTTTTGTATAGGGCGTTTTTCTCTTGCCGCTTCCATTAGTTGCTCCTTCATCTGGTAGCTAGTAATTCTTACAATCACGTCACTGGGAGGTGCATTTTCAGGGTTTTTTGGCCTCAGGGCTTGGTGGGCTCTATCCATGTCAACTGTGGTATTATCTATTGGATCTCTAAGCTGTGAGAATAAAGATTGAAGTTATTCATGCAGAACTGAAGCTTCTATTTCTTCTGGGATACCTCGTATCCTAATGTTGTGCCTTCTGGAGCTATTCTCTAGGTCCTCTAATTTGTCTTCCAGCTGCCGAATAGCTTGTTCCTAATGATCCATCTGGTCATTCACTTTTGTTAAGCATGTATCATGCTCCTGAATGCTGTCTTCCATGGTGTTCACCCTGTTACCAATCTCCATGATATCTCTTTTCAAATCAGAGATCTCGTCTTTAATGTACTGTTTTACCTGAATAATTAATGAAGAAAAATCTTGTTTTGAGGTGATGGAGGATATCACCGACTGCGGCACAGTGACCATATTATCTTCTCCCTCTCATACTGAGTCTGATGAGCTAGATGAGTGTTGTGGTTCTTGTGGAGCTATGGTAGCTTCTTTTGGTGTCAGCAATGCAGCTTTCTTAAAATAACTATCCATTGATGGATTCCCTTGGCCTCCACTTTTGTTCTGTTTTCCTTTCTGCGACATCTTGCATGCAGTTAGTTATCTTTAGTGAAATGCTTTGAGTTCTTTAGAAAGATTGTGTATATGTGTTCCCCAGCTATCCGGCAGTCCTGCTGTATACAATTGAATGTCAAGGGTTAACAGTCCCAAAAACCTGGAGAGAGGCTCTGCACTGTGTTACTTTTTGAAATCCCAGAGCTGTCATACTGATATTCCCTGACTAAAGAGCCGTTCTTAGAACTGAGATTTTTCCCCTTTAGGTTTAGTGCTGTAGGATAGGCCCCAAAAATATGCCTTTAACGGAGCAGCTATATGTTTAATTATTATAATAATAATTGAGATCCAGTTCTTATATTGACATTCTGATGTTTTAGATCCTTCTTTTGCAATTTACATTAGTAGCAATGCAAGTATGTTCTTTCTCTTTTGTTCTTTTCTCCCATGAGAGCGAGTGGTTGCCTTTATTTATATTCACTTTAACATCGTCTGATGTCTCTGCCCCAATACCAGCTTACTGTGTGATGATAGACTGCTTATATAAACAAACTGCTGTGTCTTATCTGTATTCCGCTCCGTTAGTAAATGTGCCCAGGAACGTCTCTCTCTTTTATATGCCCCCTGTGGTTTCGTGCTTTACCTAGCTCAGCGTTTGCAGACTCCGTTCTCTATATTGCTCAGAGTGGTAAAATAACATGTCCGTTGAGATCTGCTAATTTAAAGTGCATGTGGGCCTTCACAAAATGGCGGCCGCAGCCAGCCTGTATGATCTCCGGTGAGTGACAAGGGCTATAATCCCTGTGTAGTAATGTTCCTTACCATTTGTAAGTGGTCTGCTCGTATCACAGGTATGTGTCGCATCAGCAGTGACTTATGCTGAACCTGTGTTTGCCCGCATCTGGAGTTTGCATCTTAGTTGCGTATTTGTAATAAGAGGTTCCTGATATAACGTGTATCACGTAGATACGGCATGCTTCCGATATAACTTTGTTCAGCTCTTAAACCAGAGCACTGGGTCAGTGATTTTGCATCAAGACATGTGGTCTTTGATAACTTTAGGTGTACTTTTGTGGGCTAAAGCACCGGAGCTCACCAAATGTGCGGCCATCTCCTTCCAGTGCCGGCTCTGCCCCCCCCCCCAATTTACTTCTATTATTTTATCTGCTTCATTCTCTTGGTATCCTTAGTTGGAAAGCTACCTAGGTAGGCTCAGTAGCAGCAATGAACTAATGGGAACTAGCTTCTTATTGGTGGATACATTAGTGCATTGCTGTTGATACTTCAACAAAGGATACCAAAAACAGTAAAGCAAATTTGAAAATATAAGTAAAATGGAAAGTTGTATAAAACCACATGCTCTATCTAAATCATGAAAGAAAACATTTGTGTTTCATGTCCCTTTAAATATTCTAGCCATAGTTTCAATACACACATAGTTATTTAAATGTGTTTAATCTAACATAGGTAATCTTAAAATATATTAAAGATTATTTTATTTTAAAGTGATTTTTTTTTAGCTTGTGGGGCATGTGAGTAGCAAATGGACACTAAACATTAAAGGAGAGTTAAAAATCACATGATTAGAGGGTCTCTGGGTGCCATTTTCTTTGTGTGAAGAGCCTCTCTTTTTCAGGTGTAAGCTGAAGATGGAGCAACCAACCACCTGCCATTAGGGTTGCCATCTTTTGCCCAGCCTTTTTCTAAACACTTTTTGAGGAGGCCTGGTGTGATGCCATAAGCCGTAGTTCACATGTTGCTGGGGGAAAAAAAAAGGTGAACAGAAATAAAGTCACAGAAAAAGGTCATATTATATTCAAATAAATTATACAAATAATTAAGCAATTTTTAAACATATTAACTGACAATACATTACTTTTACATACTAACATAATTTACAGATGAGGGCATTACATAAGTATGAAAAAAGAGAACATGAACAGACCGCCACTCTTTTGGTGAATACACAATGCCAGCAGATGGCACTAGAGTTTTGGTCCGTTAGTGGAAAAGATTCCGATCTTCTGGCATCCACCCTAAGTGGACCTTGGGGAATGACGTTTACAATGGGGTGCTTTGCCCCCCTTGAACCCACCAAGCAGTGGCACAAAACATAGAGGAGATGGTTGAATTTCTTCACCCATGTGTACTTTCCATTGAAGGGATACTGAAACCAATTTTTTTCTTTCATGATTCAGATACAGCATGCAATTTTAAGCAACTTTCCCCTATTATCAATTTTTCTTTGTTCTCTTGGTATCTTTATTTGAAAAAGTATGAATGTAAGCTTACTAGTCGTCCCATTTTTGGTTCAGAACCCTGGATAACACTTTGTTATTGGTGGGTACATTTAGCTACCAATCAGCAAGCTGTACCCAGGTTCTGAACCAAAGATGGGCCATCTCGTAAGAATGAAGAAACATTGGTAATAGAAGTAAATTAGAAAGTTGCTTAAAATTGCATGCTGTATCTGAATCGTGAAAGAAAAAAAAATTGGGTTCAGTAGCCCTTTAACAGACCAAAAACTCTATAGCGCCATCTGCTGGCATTCTGTATTCACCAACAGACTGGTGGTCCGTTAATGGAAAAGTACAGAGAAGATTTAGTCAGTTTCTTAAAAAGTAAAGTCAAACGCTCCCTTTCTCATGATGCAACATATATATAAAAAGTAAAAAAGTAAAGACAAATGCTCCCTTTCTCATGATGCAACATATATATAAAAAGCTGACTAGAGATGATCACATGAAAATCTATAAGGAAAAAAATAGACTTACCTCAAATTTGCCCTAGTAGTAACCACATCCAATTGTTGAGAAACTTTAAAGGGACATTCCAGGCTAAATTGGAATTTACACAATTGTCCTCTTCAATTCAAGTTTATTCTGAAATCTTGCAAAATCACAGCAAAGTCCTGCAAAATTTATGGAGAAATATCAAAACATGAGTGTGATCTCAGTATTGTTGTTGTATTGATTGTTTTTCTTTCTTCCAGGCAGATGAGCTGAATGGTAAAAGCTCAAAGAGGCATTACCCCCTTTTCCAGGGTTACATGTAAGGTTGCCAAGTGTCCAGTATTTTAGCAGGCTGTCCAGTAAAAGCTTCTAAAAAAATAATGTACAGTTAATTATCCAGTTTTATTAAAGTCCATGGGGGCGATTTATCAAAGGCCGAATGGCCCTTGATGCCCCTGTTTACGCACAAGCCTGAAGACTCGCTGGAAATTAAGACCGCTGCTCCTTATCTGGTCCGCCTGCTCTGAGGCATCAATCCGCCCAATCCTATTCGATCAGGCTGATTGACACCCCCTGCTAGCGGCCGATTGACCACAAATCTGCAGGTGGCGGCATCGCACAAGCAGTTTTTGTGCAATGTTAAATGCCAACAGCGCATGCTGTCGGCATTCAGCGATGTCTGTCGGACATGATACGCTACAGCGTATCATCTTGGACAGACATTGATAATTTGGCCTCCATGCGTCATAAAGACCTCATAATTTTAGAATGTTAGGGGTTAATTTTTTTGTCCTTGCTTTTTCTTCTCTTCTGTTTACAACTCTGTACCAGAACTATCTAAAAAGTCAAATTTATAAGACCACTAGTTTTTACTACCTACATCTGGTTCAACAAGATATAGGGGGCAATCAAGTCTTTTCACTACAGTGATTTTTAACTCAAAGATGTCCACCCAGGGTGATAGAAAACAGCGTTCCTATCAAGGCATCAACCTGGGGCTGATTAGAGGTTACACTCTAGAATATTTTCAGACATGTTTTAATCCCACTTTTGTTACTGGACGACCATATATGACAGACATGTCATATTTGATATCAAAATAATCATCATGATGTCACAATGGTATTGCTTATAAGGGTATATGTACTGGATATACATAACTAAAAATTATAAGTTATCCTTTAACTCCAGCCAGGGTTTGCACTGTAGTTTATGGCATGCCATAAAAAAGGGGTGGTTACTGTCCTTGCCCATTCTGGAAGGGGCCTGGTCAGAAACCTCATCTCTGGAAAAAAATTGTATTTAATTATGGTTTCAGCCAAACAATATTGTCTTACACATGGGAAGCTAGAGCAGCATGTCTGATAATTTTCAATTCCATTTCCCAGAAGCAGAGGGTATTCTGGTAAAGTCATAGGTTCGTTATGTTTCTCCTTTTTTTTTTTAAAAAAAAACAACTGTTTTGCTAAATGCACTGTGACTCTTTTTTGTTTATAATAAATGTTCCTTTATTAAGTCTTTGGCTAATCTTGAACCACTTTAATAAAAATACGGGTAATAACAGTATTGTGTTTTTAGATTGATGTTTGCCAAATTGTGTTTTGGGATATTTTTAACCTGTTAGTCTTGTTTTTTCTTTAGGATTTCTCATATAATAATATTAAAGTGGTGGAAGCAGAGATAGTTTAGTGTGGGGGGCATTAAAGGGGAGTTTGATGAAAGTTCAATTTTAAATTTACTGACCCTTTAACGCAAGTGTGAAAAGCTCTGCTGGGCTAAATATAAGCTTGTGCACAGCTTAGATTTATTTATACTGATAAATATATTTATAAATAGAAAAGCAACATCCCCACAGAAATAAAATTACAGTTAAAAGTGTAAGGAAATCTGAATATTGGAATATATATTTGCAGCCAGCTGATAACATTATATATGTATACTGTGGACTTTAACATAAGAGGCACATTTCAACGAATCTGCATGCTTCCTTGACAAAGGTATTCTGCGGATGTGCCCACACTCTAGGTCAGCTTTTAGGGTTACTTTGCATACAAATTACTATTGGCCGGGCGGCACACTCCACTTCTATGATGGCGTCCCTGCATAGCATGTGAAACCTCTTGAATAAAAATGTTAAAAGTAAAAAACAAAAAAAATCTGGATTTATCTGTTATTGTAATGCATTCTTTTTATAATTTAAATCAATGTTCAGTCAATCATCTCTCATTTTACTCTGAGAAAATGGCCCCTTTAGTGTATAGAGACACTCAGAGAAGAACAGGAAGAGAGCAAAGGAGATGCACAACAAACCATTGATCACTAAATGAGACTGATCACAAGGTTTAACTTGTAAATGGGAATAACTGTCTATGGGAGAGATTATCAAAATTGCCACGAAAAAAATTGAGAAAGCCAGCGAAATATTCAGTGTTTAAAGGCATCATCGCGAGAGGCATTTTATTATACATCGCAATGGGTGGCAATGCTGTAGAAATATTCCAAGCAGCATCACCACCTACACTGAAGATGTAAAGTAAAGGATCCCTTTTAAATATATCACTCAACAAAATAAATGTACTGCAGCCTACAAGAATGATGCCTAATCCACCATAACCCCCCATTGCTATTAACCTCCACACTATTAACCCCTAAAAAAACTACCCGCTACACTATTAACCCCTAAGGTGCAATAACCCCTATAACACTTTAAGTGGCATGAAACCCAAAATTTTTCTTTCATGATTCAGATAAAGAATACAATTTTAAACAACATTCCAATTTACTTCTATTATCTAATTTGGTTAATTCTTTAGGTATCCTTTGTTGAAGAAATTGCAATGCACATGGGAGCCAATCACACAAGGCATCTATGTGCAGCCACCAATAAGCATGTACTAAGCCTATTTATATGTGCCTTTCAACAAAGGATATCAAGAGAATTAAGCAAATTAGATAGAAGTAAATTGGAAAGCTGTTTACAATTGTATGTTCTTTCTAAATCATGAAATAAATACTTTGGGTTTCATGTCCCTTTAAACCCTAAACCACCATTACCCCCACTGCAAACTACCCCATAACCTATTAACCCCTAACAACACCCAAGACCCCTAACCTAAGACCCCCTAAGTTTAAAAAAAAAACTACATTAAAAAGTGCCAAGAGAAGGGCATTTTTGGGGCATTGCCCTGAAGTAATCACAGCTCTTTTCCTCAAACATTAAAAAATATATATCTTTAAAAATCCTAATCTAAACCCCATCCTAAAAAATATGCCATGAAAAGGACATCAGTGATAGAGCTATTTTTAAAAACAAAAACAAAACAACAACCCTATACTAAAACTAAAAAAAAACACACCAAAACTACAGGTAAACCCCAAAAGTTGGTACTCACCAACTTGAATCTGGCTCCTTAGGGGGCCATCAAGTGCGTCTTATCTTCTATCTTCCATCCAATGTCTATTTCCATCTTCCAGCCAATCCTCCTTCTTCATGCTGTCACCGCAGCACACTAATGCTTGGTGGGTTACTTTGGTTTTAGTATATATTTTTTTGTTGCAAAAGAGCTATCATCACTTCAACAAGGACACTGCCCGACAAATGCCTTTTTCAGGTAGGTGTTAGTATATATTTTTTTTTTGGGGGGGGGTGTAAAAAAAAAAACTTTGTACTGGGTTTTTGTTTTTTTTTGTAAACTTTTTTTGAAATGTGACTGTTTTTTATTTTTTGTAATTTATTGGATCTTAGGTTAGGGGTCTTGGAGAGGTTAGCTGTTGGAGGGTTAAGTAGTGTAGGTGTTATTATGGTGAGGGTTGTGGTGCATTATGGGTTAATAGGTTAGGGGTTAATAGGTTAGGGAGTTTATTGCAGTGGGGGTTGTGGTAGATTTGGGGTTAATAGTGTAGGGCAGTGCTTTCCAAACTGTGTGTCGGGACACACTAGTGTGTCAGCAGAAGTGTGTAGGTGTGTCCCTGCTTCAGCACAATTTTTTTTAAATTTAATTAAAAAAAAAATAATAATTTTGGTTTCTGACTTTCTGCCTGCCTGCTATGCATATCACATGGTTGACACATGATTGATACCTAGTGGGTCACAGATCATCTTAACGAATTGGCGCAGCTCAGTGGGAACTGAAACTATTCCCATTGGCGGCTTTGGCGACACATTGGCTCCTGACTGCACGTGTAGTTTCCTTAATTGGCTTGTGACTGCATGTGTAGTCAGTGAGTGGGACAGCAGTGAGTTTGCAACGCGGGCAGTAGTCAGTAGGGCTCACTGAGCTCTGAGGGCGGCAGCTTAAACGCTGAGCTGAAGTCAGTGGGGTTTTTTTGCAACTAGCTCCCAGTAGTGCATTGCTGCTCCTGCTCTTGATATATGGATAGGAAGTGGAAGCTTAAAAATGCTTGATGTTGAAATGCGAGTATCTTTATCTAATATTCCACCAAATATTCAGAAATTGTGTTCATCCCATCAACCTCATACATCCCATTAAAATAGTAAGTAGCTATTGGTGTTATTAAACTTTTTTTTAATTCTTGCACATACTTACATACTGTTACTTGTAAATACATATTATTATTATTATTATTATTATTATATAATTTATATATGTGTCCGTATATTTTAAAACAAGTTAGTTTAACCTCCTTTTTGCTAGTACAACTGAATTAATTACCGTGTCGTGAAATGATGTAGGTCTAAAAAGTGTGTCACCAACATGAAAAGTTTGGAAAGCTCTGGTGTAGGGTCTTAATAGCAATAGGGTTTATGATAGATTAGAGATTAACAGTGTAGTGGGGTAGTTTGCAATGGAGGAATGTGGTGGTTTAGGGGTTAATAGTGTGGGGGGGTCAATAGCGATGGGGGTTATATTAGAGTAAAGGTTAATAGTGTAGCAGCGCTAGGTTAAGCTGGGGTGAGGGCGTGTAAGGGGTTAATAGTTTAGAGGCACATTATATGTATACACAATGTTTTATATAAATGCATTTTCTTGTACAATGCGTACTATTTTAAGAATTGTAGTGATTTTAAACAGTTGGGTTTTTTTTGCATGCTATTTTCCAAACAATATATGTATTTTTTTTTTCATTATATAAATATGTTATAAACGTCAGTAGCTGGAACTTTAAAAGTTTACATAACTGCATTTGTTTAACTTTGCAATATTAACCTCTTAACAACCACAATATAGACTGTACATCACTGGTCATTAAGGGTTTTACAGGTCATAGAATCGGTGAGACCGCGATATAAAAAAAAACAATCCCCATTCAAAGACCTGCGGCATACAGGGTACGTTGCTGGTCATTAAGGGGTTAAACATTATGCAGTTATAAAACTATATAATCACAGCTACTGTCTTTTATACACAGCTCCTATAGTTTTAATAGGAAGGTTTATTTTTGTTGTCTTTATTAGTAAGGTAGATCGCAGACACAACTTGTAGGCGTTCGTTGGAAGCTAGATGGGCATTCCAGGGTAGTAACCTACATTTTACTTGGAAGACTTGGAAGTCTTTCCAGTGTGAGGCATGTAAGTGTAGGTAGTTAAGCTAAGGTTACAAATGCATTACTTGAAGTGCTCATTATTTCAGCAAACACAATTTCTGTTTTGTGTAGGGCCAGTTCAAATAAAGAACCCCCTGATAGCACAGATTAGTGGCGATGTGGACGGCCTTTTGCTGAAGCTGCGATTATTTATTATTTCCTATCACCACTCATCAGCACAGCGAGGTTCAGCACACTTTTTAGTAAAAAAATACAGACCGTCGGACTGTGAGCCTGGCAAACCCAAACAGGTAGTTTCTCATCCGTCTGACAATGTTTTGATTATCGGGGAATTAGTTACATCAGAAGTTGAAAATATATTTTAATAGTTACAATTCCTTGCCAGGAATATTAATGCAAAATACATTTGTTTGTAAAAAGTTGCTATGTTCATATACAGTATTTCTACTGTACTATATTACCAGAACAGTTGCACCCCTATTTCCTTTTTTTACTGGTCCCAAAAGCTAAAGTAGGTTCCCAACTTTTTAACAAGTAGGCATCTAGAATGCAAATTAATCCAGCTTTCATTTTTTTCCAAACATATGCCTAGATTACGAGTTTTTGTCGGTAAGGCTGTGCGGTGCTAACGTTGCTTTTTTCTTACCGCTCACTTAAGCTAACGCTGGTATTACAAGTTTTAGCTCCACATCTCACTGTAATACCAGCGTTGCTTACGGTAGCGGTAAGCTGGCAAAACTTGCTCGTGCACGATTTCCCCATAGGAAACAATGGGGCTGAGCTGGCTGAAAAAAAGTCTAACACCTGCAAAAAAGCAGCGTTCAGCTCCTAATGCAGCCCCATTGTTTCCTATGGGGAAATAAAAGTTATGTCTGCACCTAACACCCTAACATGAACCCCGAGTCTAAACACCCCTAATATTACACTTATTAACCCCTAATCTTCCACCCCCGCTATCGCTGGCACCTACATTATATTATTAACCCCTAATCTGCCCCTCCGGACACCGCCGCCACCTACATTATACTTATGAACCTCTAATCTACTGCCCCCAACATCGCCGACACCTACATTATATTTATTAACCCCTAATCTGCCCCACCAACGTCGCTGCAACTATATTAAATTTATTAACCCCTAATCTTCTGACCCCAACGTCGCCGCTACTATAATAAATTTATTAACCCCTAAACCTAAGTCTAACCCTAAGTCTAACCCCCTCAACTTAAATATAATTTAAATTAAACAAAATAAATTTAACATAATTAAATAAATTAATCCTATTTAAAATGAAATACCAATAAAATAAACTCTAAGCTAGCTACAATATAACTAATAGTTACATTGTAGCTATCTTAGGGTTTATATTTATTTTACAGGCAACTTTGTATTTATTTTAACTAGGTACAATAGTTATTAAATAGTTATTAACTATTCAATAACTACCTAGCTAAAATAAGTACAAATTACCTGTAAAATAAAACCTAACCTAAGTTACAATTACACCTAACACTACACTATAATTAAACTAATTACCTAAACTACCTACAATTAATTACAATTAAATTAAATAAACTAAATTATGAAAAGAAAAAAAAACGCTAAATAACAGAAAATAAAAAAAGAATTACAAGAATTTTAAACTAATTACAGCTAATCTAACCCCCCCTAATAAAATAAAAAAGCCCCTTAAAATAATAAAATTCCCTACCCTATACTAAATTACAAATAGGTATTTCACAGGTATTTCTAGGTTTTTTCCTTCAGGCATTCTAGTTATTTTCTTTTAAACACTTCATTAGGGGTTAATATACTCACATCTCTATAGAGAGATATTTAACCTTCTATATTCTACATAAACTATATGAAAAGTCCATATATACTAAGGATAAAGTACACACTTCATATTATTATTGGATACCTTTAGCTTTTTAGAGCACTTACTCCCACCTTTTACAGTTTTAAATTACAAATAGCCCTTAAAAGGGCCTTTTGCGGGGCATTGCCCCAAAGTAATCAGCTCTTTCACCTGTAAAAAAAAATACAATACCCACATTAAAACCCACCACCCACACACCCAACCCTACTCTAAAACCCACCCAATCCCCCCTTAAAAAAACCTAACACTACCCCCTTGAAGATCACCCTACCTTGAGACATCTTCACCCAGCTGGGCACAAGTGGACCTCCAGAGGGGCAGAAGTCTTCATCCGATCCGGGCAGAAGAGGTCCTCCAAGCGGCAGAAGTCTTCATCCAGGCGGCATCTTCTATCTTCATCCTTCCGGAGCGGAGCGGGTCCATCTTCAAGACATCCGACGCGGAGCATCCTCTTCATCCGACGGGCGACGACTGAATGACTGGTCCTTTAAATTACGTCATCCAAGATGGCGTCCCTTGAATTCCGAGCCAATCGGAATTAAGGTAGGAAAAATCCTATTGGCTGATGCAATCAGCCAATAGGATTGACCTCGCATTATATTGGCTGATTGAAACAGCCAATAGAATGCAAGCTCAATTGTATTGGCTGATTGGATCAGCCAATCGGATTGAATTTAAATCCTATTGGCTGATTGCATCAGCCAATAGGATTTTTCCTACCTTAATTCCGATTGGCTGATAGGATTCTATCTGCCAATCGGAATTCAAGGGACGCCATCTTGGATGACTTCATTTAAAGGACCAGTCATTCAGTCGTCGGCTGTCGGATGAAGAGGATCCTCCGCGCCAGATGTCTTGAAGATGGACCCGCTCCGCTCCAGAAGGATGAAGATAGAAGATGCCGCCTGGATGAAGACTTCTGCCGCTTGGAGGACCTCTTCTGCCCGGATCGGATGAAGACTTCTGCCCCTCTGGAGGTCCACTTGTGCCTGGCTGGGTGAAGACGTCTCAAGGTAGGGTGATCTTCAAGGGGGTAGTGTTATGTTTTTTTAAGGGGGGATTGGGTGGGTTTTAGAGTAGGGTTGGGTGTGTGGGTGGTGGGTTTTAATGTTGGGGGGTTTTGTATTTTTTTTTACAGGTGAAAGAGCTGATTACTTTGGGGCAATGCCCCGCAAAAGGCCCTTTTAAGGGCTATTTGTAATTTAGTATAAGGTAGGGAATTGTATTATTTTGGGGGGCTTTTTTATTTTATTAGGGGGATTAGATTAGGTGTAATTAGTTTAAAATTCTTGTAATTCTTTTTTTTTGTAATTTAGTGTTGTTTTTTTCGTAATTTAGTTTATTTAATTTAATTGTAATTAATTGTAGGTAGTTTAGGTAATTAGTTTAATTATAGTGTAGTGTTAGGTGTAATTGTAATTTAGGTTAGGATTTATTTTACAGGTAAATTTGTACTTATTTTAACTAGGAAGTTATTAAATAGTTAATAACTATTTAATAACTATTGTACCTAGTTAAAATAAATACAAAGTTGCCTGTAAAATAAATATAAACCCTAAGCTAGCTACAATGTAACTATTAGTTATATTGTAGCTAGCTTAGGGTTTATTTTATAGGTAAGTATTTAGTTTAGTTAGATAGTAGTAGTAGATGGCGCTGGTCTAGTGAATGATTTTCTCTAGTAAGTGAAGAGAAAAAAGGCTTGATGCATATATTGAAGCCAATTAATATGGGTGCAGTATACTCACTCCATAAGATGAATCTTTACAGCTGAAAGGGAACGTAGCGTCAGATGGCAAGAGTCCACAGGTTCCTGGAGTCAAATACTGAATTTTCAGGTTTATCCAAAAGTGGACTATAAATGAATAGAGACCCAAATGACAAAAGTATCCAGTGTATAATTGAAAAAAAAATGTAGTAACTTACTCCATAAATAAGGAGATTCAAGCTCAGCACAGCAAAAAAAGATCTTGACAAGCTTTCAACAAAGGATAAAAGGTTTTATTTGCTCAACGCGTTTCAACATATTACACGTCTTTATCAAGAGCATACATTAAAACAAGTAAAACAGGTAAGTAAAACCAAGTACTTGGTTTTGTCCTGATTGGCTGATTCCCAAAGCTGTCACTTTTTCATTTTCTTTTCGTAAAACTCGTATTATGTTGGGATTATATTTACAACTTTTAACATATATACACATATTTGATATTTTACACATTAAAGTTACACAATAGAATTAACAATGATATTAAAAACAGAACTTTAAGTGAAAAATATAACTATATATTGTTAAAGTGGTCAATATGAAGTGTTATGACTTTTTGATCTGAATGTGTTGAGTTAACACTACGGGTGAATGAAGAACAATATGTGTTTCAATGATAGTTAATATAGGGTTATTCACGTAGGACCCAATCTATTATTTAATTAGGAGTTATGAGGATTCAATATTATCGTAAATCTATGTGGTAAAGATGCCAACAATTATATACATTTTGACAGTTGTCATTTAGACCAATGGAAATCCAACATTCCAAAAGGTCAATTTATGAGAATTAAAAAGAACTGTTCATCAATAGAAAATTATCAATCACAATCTCAAGTACTAACTAAAAGATTTATAGATAAAGGATACGATCCTAAGACAATAGAAAAAATACAACTAGAGGTGGCAAAAATTGATAGAGACAAACTCCTAAAAAACTAAAAATAAACAAAGAGCTACTAAGCAAAACCGTGATGATTTTTTTATTCCATTCATTACCGATTACAGTTCACAACTTACAGAAGTTAGAAAAATCTTAAAAAGACATTGGTATTTAATTAACCCTTTAAGGACACAGCTTTCAGTTTGCTTAATTGTTTTATGACGGAAAAATTCCGTCATATGTCCTTAAGAGGTTAAACAGGATCATATACTAGGTGACAAAGTAAAAAATCAACCTGAGATTATTTTTAGGAAAGCAAAAAATCTTAAAAGTATGCTGTCCCCAAGTGAATTTAAAGAAAATAAACCACAAATAGATAGGGACCTTAGGGGTAAAGAATTAATAGTTTTTTTTCTCCATGTAATACATGCAAAGCATGCAACTTTAGTACTAAAATCAAAGAGATTAGATCATTTAGAACATTTAATAATAACTATAGTACCAAAATTAAGCAGTTAATTAGATGCTCAGATAAAAATATAATAATAACATATATTATGTTCCTGCAATTTAATGTACTTTGGTCAAACTAGCAGAATGTTACGTGATAGAAAAAGAGAACATATCCTTAAAATCGAACATGGATCTGTAGAAACCAATCTGTATCTTCATTTTAAAGAAATTCACTCAGGGAATTTAAAAGACTTTAAATACTGGGGAATTAAAAAACTACATCTAGGAATAAGAGGCGGTAATCTAAATACACTGTTATGTAAAAAAGAAGCAGAATGTATATTTAATTTCAAAACACTTTATCCTTCAGGTCTAAACTCCAAACTAGACCTAAGTTATTTGATTTAAATATATGTATCACCCCTACCCTTATACCCTGATAGTAATATTCTGACATACACTATTCTTGTCAGCATTATCTTTACTTAAAGTTCAATATGTGACCCCTTGGGAATGTCTACAAAATTATCTATGAGGTCTAATTTAACATCATATCTCTCATCTATAAGGTAACATCTTTGTATATATATATATATATATATATATATATATATATATATATATATATATATATATATATATATATTTATATTAATCTCCTTTTGTATATTTGTATGTATTGGGTCCTACGTGAATAACCCTATATTAACTATAATTGAAGCACATATTTTTCTTCATTCACCCGTAGTGTTAACTCAACACATTCAGATCAAAAAGTCATAACACTTCATATTGACCGCTTTAACAATATATAGTTATATTTTTCACTTAAAGTTCTGTTTTTAATATATTATTGTTAATTCTATTGTGTAACTTTAATGTGTAAAATATCAAATATGTGTATATATATTAAAAGTTGTAAATTTAATCCCAACATAATACTAGTGTTACGAAAAGAAAATGAATAAGTGACAGCTTTGGGAATCAGCCAATCAGGAAACAGTACCAGCTATTTAAATCAGATGAAGCCCACAGTGAGCATCTTGATAAAGGCCCAGGCGGCTGAAACGCGTTGATTTTGCTCACACAGATAATATTTACACTTTGAATTAAGTTGGTAAGGACTTGTAGTAGGTCAGGTATTTGAGCTATTTAAAATACACTGAATAGTCTCTATAAGTATAATTCCTGCCCCAGGATCTACTAGCCCACCAACTGGGACTGTTTTCTCCCTATACGGATACTCCAAAAAGAGGTGCCAGCCACTATACAAATATAAACATTTCATAATGGACTGCCAGTAACCTCCTCGCATTGGATTCATCTATACCGTCCTCTGCACCACAACTAATTCTATGCACACACCATGAGTCATCGCCAAACATTCTGGCGCTCAAACAAAAAACTCTGGTCCTACTTGCTTCCCTTGTTGCCATACAGTAACAGCTATCAATTTCAATAAGGAACTTTGTTACAACTATCTGAAATTGCTACAAACATCTGAAATTGTAAACATCTGAAATTGTAACATCTCTTCTAAGGACTTGACGCTATCATTCTCTAAGGAAGTTTCTAATACTCTGTCTTCTTTGCATATGATATATCTGAGAGTCCTGACCTACATTGTACTGTCTTTCACTCTGTAAGGTATCTACATGTAACTGTAGTTATTTGGCACCTTACTTATGGAACATATGTTACTATAATTAAGACGTCTTTTTTCCTAGCGGTACTTCCACATGTTATATTTTTATAATCCTATACATACATGTGTTATTATATGTTTTTAATACTTTTTTTTACTTTGGATCATTATTGATGCTGGCATCTTAATTTTTATTGTTAATGCAGTATTATAATAAATATTTTGTACAATACATTTATTATTGATTTAATCTACTATCGATTAAATTAAATTTAATATCTCTAAACACATTTTCATCTCACTGTTAGGATACCACATTTTTAGCCATTTGAGCTTTTTCACAATATTCAATTGAGAACCTATTTGATTTATCCTTTTTAGAAATATCCCTGTAAGTACAGCGATTAAAATTATTATATCTCTTTTGCTTTGTTAGCGCTATCCCAACCACCCCCCCTTTTATTTTTATGATATCTGGTAATTAGTTTGGAGGCCTAATTACACACCTGGGACTAGCTATAAAGAGTTTAGAGTGTAGCATCTTTTAATAACCCCTCTTTGTCTCCATAAGTTATACCCTTCTGTGGTGGTATAGGTTTACTTTCAAATATTTGGTGGTCTTGCCCTCGGATAAAGACATTCTGGGACCAGGTCTCATACAATGTAACCAAACACATAAAGACTGATCTACAATTAGAACCCTTGACTATTTTACTAAACAAATTACATTGCTTTAGTTTCATATATAGAAGACAAGTACACGCTTAAATTATAGTGCCAAAATATGAATACCCTGTTTCTTGAAAAATTGACAAACCCCTAGCCTAACCAAATGGATACAATAAGTAAAAATTTTGATTGTCTCTTGAAAAATAATATTACAGTTATGAGGGAAGACTAGATCACTTCCTGAATGTAGTTTTCCTTTGGGAGCAGAAGTAACCTAATATGTTGAAATTATTGTGCTACTCCATATAAAACCCTTTGATTGTAAATAATTATATTTAGTTGTGTGTCTTTAACTCTGGCAATGGAAAAAAACATTTTGCTTATGTGGAATATTAACCACTTGTTTCCCACTTTTGTTTTCCATTTATTTTCTCAATTGTTTTATTTTGACACTACAACAATTGTGTACAATTATATAATCTCTACTTTTATGACTTTCTTTCCCATTGTAACCGATTGTGTCCCTACTTATAATATTCTGTCCATGTAATATTCTGTTGAGTGTTACTTTGTAGCTCCTCTGAAAATATAGTAAAGATTATTTCACTAAATAACAAAGAAAGAAACAAAAAAACAACATAAACAAAAAAAAACAAAAAAAAAAAAAAAAAAAACCAATTCTACTTCCTTATCATAATAAATTCAAATGTACCATAATGTTATTCACAGAAACTCTGTCACTTCAGATTTAGGGTCTTGAGTCTCATATAGCTAGTGTATCTGCAGCAGCTATTTTGGCTAAAGGGAAGGGGTTCTAATAAAGCCCCTATTTCTCCTTTTTTGAATTATAGGTACAAATGGCCTTTCAAAGAGGGGTCAATAGTGCCTCTAGACAAGAGGATCGGATAGTGTTTCTGCTCTTTCACTGCACAGTGTGTATTGTACCCTTTACAATGTTGTGACAATTTTATACTTTATGTTTTTAATAAATAGTATACTGGGTGCCTGGCATTTTAAAATCTGCTGGGCACTGATCTTAGAGCTACTGTAGCTATTTTTATGTGAGTAGCAAGTTGGTAATTCAATTATATTACTATTTATATACAGTATTGCACTGTTGTTTGC
Organism: Bombina bombina; assembly: GCF_027579735.1. NCBI lineage: Eukaryota > Metazoa > Chordata > Amphibia > Anura > Bombinatoridae > Bombina > Bombina bombina. The sequence goes on from NC_069501.1 coordinate 761,238,738, forward strand.
TTTGTTTTTGCTTTTAGGCATAAAGGAACAATTTTTCTCATTGTATCATATTTATGACATTGGAACTTCACAAGAATATTACAATGTATCATTTGCTTAAAGGGACAGTCAACACCAGATTTTTTGCTGTTTTAAAAGATAGACAATCCCTTAATTACCAATTCCCCAGTTTTGCATAAGCAATTGCTGTTTTAAAAGCTAGATAATCCCTTAATTACCAATTCCCCAGTTTTGCATAAGCAACACAGTTATAATAATACACGTTTTACCTCTGTGATTACCTTGTATCTAAGCCTCAGCAGACTGCCCCCTTATTTCAATTCTTTTGATAGACTTGCATTTTAGCCAATCAGTGCTCACTCCACGGTAAATTCACGTGCATGAGCTCAATGTTATCTATATGAAACACATGAACTAAAGCCCTCTAGTGGTGAAAAACTGTCAAAATGCATTTAGATTAGAGGCGGCCTTCAAGGTCTAAGAAATTAGCATATGAACCTCCTAGGTTTAGCTTTCAACTAAGAATACCAAGAGAACAAAGCAAAATTGGTGATAAAAGTAAATTGGAAAGTTGTTTTACATGGCATGCCCTATTTGAATCATAAAAGGTTTTTTGGGCTTGACTTTTCCTTTTAATGGCAGTTTTTTTACTTTTTTATTACACATTTTATATACTTTTAAGTGATTGTACACATGTATTTATAGAATTATTCATTTTTGCATAGCTTATTAACTTTATCTCCTCCCCTACCATTTGATCTAACACTGTTAGATACCCACTCATTTTGCGGCACTATACAAATAAATGATAATACTATTTTGCAAAAGTTGAACATGGAAGGTGTTTTTACATACTCTTATAGTATGTCCTTTGTATTGCTTTTACACTATATCAACATGAGACAAATAATATAAATGTATCGACCATAGTATATTTTTGGGATACTCATACAGTACATACATGATAGATGAAAATTGTAATAAAGTTGACAAATGATTTATTATAATTATTAAAATTATAATTCAAAGATGGGAGCTACCCCTAAATAAGGTTATACTGTAACACACATTCTTTCCTTTACAACTAACCACATATTCAACATGGCTTTAATAAATGACCCTACGCATTTCATTCTACTGATTTTACATTTACATAGACTTTTGTTCATCAACAAATGCTTTGTGAGAGTGATTGTGAAAAGAAATCATTCAAGGAAATATCAAGAGTCACCTGATTTTCATGAAACAACAATGAATTCAGCTTATACAGCTAGTTTAAATATACCGGTAAGAAAAGACCCAGCAGTTGCCAATAACAAGGCTTCTGCAAATAAAGTAATTATTTTATGGAGCTTTTGCATGGACCTCTCATTCACCTGATTTTCACACTGAAATGTCAAGTCGACGTTAAATTGACATCTGACACTGTATATTGGAGTGACAGTGACATTGCAGTTTTACAATTAAATACAAAAATGTTGAGTGACATTAAGATTAGACAACTCCAATGTCACAAACAAGTAGTTTTCAACATTTAATGCTGAAAGGCCAAGTGACAAAATGTCAACATCAAAGAAGTCCCAATATCAAAGTTAAATGTAGTTTACACAACAAAATAAATACTGAAATGTAAGGTGACTGCAACTGTGATACTATGTTTTAATAACCAGAAATCACAGAAACTCAGACATATAGGGGTCTAATCCACTCAATTTGAACTGTGCAAAGTGTCTCATGTTTTTTTAATTTGATATTATTCAAGTTAACCATTACAAACCCAGTTATTGAGTTTTTTTTTTTAGTGCTGTTACACTTCTTTCATTTCACTAATACTTTAAGAGAATTTGACAGTGGTCTTCCAATCCATCAAAAAAAAATTCTTTAAGTGGTCTACACTATAATTGGTCAATCTAATTCAACAACATAGACATCTTGAGTGCCCTTTTTGCCTTTATTTGAGTTGGATTTTAATTGTTCATATAGGTTCTTACTTCACTTGTTGATAAACATGACTATTTTCTGATTTTATTAAAAAGTTAAAAATATAGCTTAAATCACATTTATAGACTGAAATGTGCACACAACTTAATTATGGATTAAGAAGTTACAATTCTGATTGAAATGAAATAGTCAGATATTTAAAAGAACATTTTAATAAGAAAATTAATCAGAATAACATAAAGCTGCTAAATTAATTGCAACAGTTAATTGATATTGAAGGTTAAAGAGACATGAATCAGTTAGAGCATACAATTTTAAATAGCTTTCCAATTTACTTCTGTCATCAAATTTGCTTAATTCTCTTGGTATCCTTTGTTGAAGGAGCAGCAATACACTACTGTGAGCTAACTAAACACATTGAGTGAGCCAATAAAAAGAGGCATACGTGCAGACACCAATTAAGCAGCGAGATCCCAGTAGTACAGTGCTGCTTCTGAGTTACCTAAGTATATGTTTCTTTCAACCAAAAGAATTATGCAGTTTTGATGATACAAGTCAATTGGAAAGTTGTTTAAAATCGCATGGTCTTTCTGATTCTTTTAAGTTTAACTTTTTACTTTACTGTCCCTTTAAATGAGAAAAATTTATTCAAGCGCATTATCAAGTCACTATCCACCCTGATTAAAATAGCTATCAGGTTTTACTTTTGCTTTGGACTCATACTTTTTGCTTCTGTGAAGGTTGAACACCTCTGTGAAATCACCTTTGAAAAGCCTGTGAAAATTCCTATTTCTAAATAATTTTAATGGATAACGGAAAAAAAATCCTGTGGTAATTATAATGTAATTGTCTGCTCCTGAAATGGCTCTGAAAACAAAGCCAAAATATTAATTTAGCTTCCATAAAATGTTTTCACATTGAAATTCTGATAAATAACAATGGGGGCCATAGATTGGATAATTCTGACACCAAAGTATCCATGCAGAAAGGAGTAAACAATATAGACAAAATAGGAGTGTGCTCTCCCCAGACATTTGCTCACATGGAAGAATAATTCAGATCACATGTGTGGGCACTATGTGTGTTGTAAACGGAGTAGCAGAATAGTGTGAGTATACAGTCAAAGGGAATACTGCTATGTTTATATGCATTCCTGTTAAAAGTGCAGCATGATACCTTCTAGAAACAAACAATATTTAGTCTGGAGGAAGCACCTAGGAATTGCATTATGGTATCTGTGATATATGTTTGTAAAGATACCTTGGTTTCTAAATGAACATTTACTTGTAGTTCAGTTAAGGGGTTACTTTAAAGCAGGGGTGTCCAAACTTTGCTCTCCAGAGGTTTTGGAACTACATTTCCCATGATGCTCAGCTAGATAAAATGCTGGCTGAGCATCATCGGAAATGTAGTTCCAAAACCTCTGGAGAGCAAAGTTTGGACACCCCTGCTTTAAAGGGACATAAAACAAGTTGGGATAACTTTACCTACAACTTTAAACTGCAGTGCCTCACCATTAACCCTTTCTTTTAAGTTTCCAAATTGTAAAGCTCTAACTCCCCCCACATATTTCCTTCTATGGTTGTATCTATATCTATTGTTGTTTTGGTAGAATGCAAAAGTGAACAGGGATTATCTGCTGGAGCATGCCTAGAAGTGTGAACTAAATAGTAAACACTGATAAAGGGGGTGGAGTAGACTTCTCCAGACAGCATGGCTATTTAAGTATTTTTGCTTATTTTTGAAAATCATTTTAAAATACTTGCCAGCAATTTTTAAACAATTTTTTTATGCAAACTATTTTTACTTAATTAGCCCTTTTAAGGATATGCACAGATCTCAACATGTTTTAAGGCACATGTTTTTTTTTCTATTTATTTAACAGTCCTTTCTTGTCTATTGATATGTACACTATATTTGAATCCCTTTTAATTTTAAACCTTGGATAGGATAAAAATAATTGTATGAGCATATTGTATAGCAATGGAATTTGAATTGATATTTAAAGGCACATGAAACCCAAAATTGTTCTTTCATGATTCAGACAGGGCATGCAACTTTAACCAACGTTCCAATTTTATTATCTAATTTGCTTTGTACTCTTGGTATTCTTTGTTAAAATAGCACTCGTAGGTGGGCTCAGGAGCAGCCATGCTTTGTTGGGAGCTAGCTGCTGATTGGTGGCTGCACATGTTTACCTTTTCTCAGCTGCTCGTTCAACAAAGGACACCAAAAGATTTAAGCAAATTTGATAATAGAAGTAAATTGGGAAGTTGTTTAAAATTGTATACTCTATCTGAATCATGAAATAAAAATGTGGGGGAATCGTGTCCCTTTAATGATTTCTTAGCGAAATTGCATACAATGGGAAGCAAACCATAGTTTGTTTTGAAAGCAAAACCATACAATTTCTTATTCCACACTGGTTGAATAGCCATTTTGTATGTGCACCATGGTTATTTACATTTTTTTATATGTTGGTTATTTTAGTCCATTTATGACTGAGCTAGTGAGAGGGTTCCATTCTCTACAACTCTTCATTCCAGGGATGTGCACTCATAGGAGGCAGGGGAGGCAGTGCCTACCCTGCCATATGTGGCCAAAGCTTAATTAAATTTTAATTAAAACAAAAAAAAAAAAGTCCCAAAAAAATATTTTCCCCCCATGTAATGCTATGAAGAGGCAGGTACAGGAACGCTTCTCTCCATTGCAGTACATGGGTCAAAGGAAAAGCTGTGCTGCAGCGCCACCTGTGTTCTGTCAATATATTAGCAGCAGAAATTGGTACCAATAGGAGGCACCCCTCTTGATGCCTCCTAGCAAGTGAAGGATATATAGATTAATCAGAAGGAGGATGCAGTGAGCAGGGTCATGTGACACAACTGGAAGCGGAGGTAACCTAAGAACAGATGACACCAATCAGAAGAGTAAAGTAGTATTCTACATCTCTTGTGATTCACAAATTGTGTTCAGATACAGCTCATTAACAGGGGGACAGTAAGTGAGCATAACCCAATACTGTCAGGAAGTCAAAGGGTCAATTCAAATTTAAATCCATAATTTAAAACCCAGAGTTTGAAGTTAAGTGTGCAGTGTCCACATTATTTAAATTAAAGTTTTTGACATTGAATATTGCTAAGCCTCCCTTTTTCATGGTTATTTGATTTAATTAGGTACAAACTCCATATATGTTATGTCTGTTGTGTCAGAGGATGCAGTATCTATTTTTATTTTTCTCTGTGTCTCCATTTATTTAAAGACTGCTGTTAACTTGTAATTCACAAATCAATTGAAAGCTGTTGCATTGTGTTTTTAATATGTGCTGTTTTTATACAAGTTTATATTAATAAAAAGGAGATGAGTCATTTAAAAAATATATATAATTATTGCAGTTAAATGTTTTTAGAAATAATGCCACTGTAAAGTAACTGGTTAAACACATAGTCAAAGGGAGACATTTAAAATTAATCTTTCATGATTGAGGTAGAGCATGCTATTTTAATAGGCTTTTCTAGTTGTTTATATTTTGAGAATTAGCATCAACTGTTACTGGCCCCATGTCAGCCAATCAAATTAGTTTTTGAAAGGAACATGAAAGTCATAATTACATTTCCATCATTCAGATAGAAATTGCACAAAAAAAATAAATAAATAAACTTTCTATTTTACTTTTATTAAGTACTTAATTCTTTTGGTGTCCTTTGTTGAAGACCATACCTAAGTGAGCTGTGCACATGCGTTTCTTGAACACCATATTGCAGCAGCTGTGTTGGCAGTATTGATAACTTGTCCTTTGTGTAAAACTTGTATAGTAAAATATTTCTATTTTTACAATACAGTAGTGAGTAGAGAAGAGATTGTGTATCATTCTAATAGCTTAGTAACTGGCACTGTGCCACAGAATTGTGTGAGTGTGTATGTGAGTAGAGTGTGTGTGGGTGTCAGTGAGCAGAGTATATGTGCTTTATTCTCCAGGTAATCAATACATGTCCGATGAGCTGGTGCTTTAGTGCAGTACCCCCAACAGGCCAGGTTTTCATTATAGCTGAATCAGTGCACAGGTGAAGTAATCAGCTGATCAGTAACTCAGTGGTTACTAACTTGCTCTCACCCATCACCTGATTATGTCACCTGTGCACTGGTTTAGCTATCATTTAAACCTGCCCTGTTGGGGGTACTTGCGGCCCTCTGTACATGTTTTTCTCCGGCGTATCATATCTAGTGCCTCACCAGCCTCTGACCTCACTGCACGTCACTGCTTCATTCAATGTCCCTCAGTCTCAGTAATCTGCACTGAACTGCCTGCAAATCACTCCACTGTCTCGCTCACACTTTCACTACCATGTGCTTAAGGTGGATTAACAAAATATCTGATCATAATAACGTCAAATACATCAATTTAATCATTACAACTGATTACAATATATACATTGTTTATTAAAGTAGAACGCCGTCCTTTCTGCTAGTTTGTAGTCAACATTGATGCACATTAATATTTAATTTAATCTATCATTAAAAAAAATCAACAGTAAGAGACGGAACAGTAGTTTGATTCTCATGAATGGGAACCAGGGATACAACATTTGTTGGGTATACGGGTTATAATAGGACGTCAACGCTGATTCACATCCGCCCACCCTAAACTGCCAATCACACAAAGAGGATGGGTTTCCATGGAAACAAAATGGGACGGAATTATTTAAAACCACCCTAGTTGAGGTTAAAGCCAATGAAGCTGAGACTTGGTTTGTACATACGGGCACTCTGACCAGACTGACTCATCCGCCCACACAAATTAACTGTCAAAGCGCTGATTTATGCTCCCGGAGGTGATGTCATATAAGTAAATTGCCCATGTCCTCATCAGTAACAAGTTCTGTGCTGCTTCGTTGCATGGAGCAATGTTCCGCAAGAAACTAGTTTACGGGAGGTTACAAATAAACAGATATTTACCTGTGCAAGAGTAATATTTTATCTGTTAAACGCCTTGGGTAGCATTTGGCTGCTGCTATTTCTGTTGCGTCCTAATGGGTTAACCATCCTTGCGTAAATCTTACTGAGAGTTAGAACATGTGGCATAGCAGTTTGCAGAAGACAGTGGCTCGGTAAAAGAGGGAGCGTTATACCAAAAACAATACACCGTAAAAGGGTCGTTTGGGTTAAATTAGCAAATGATGACTATTCCCCAACACTAGTTTAAAGATCAGTATGTGCAAGTAATGGTTAATGCGTATGAGCTGGACAAAAATACACTATGAGCTTGTTGGACATCTAATGGAGTTGCTCCCTGCCTTTGCTGCTATTACAGCCTTTGAGTATATGTAATTGTGACAGTCAAGCTCGTCTGGGATGCAGTTGTGATGTTTCTCTGGTGCTATCGTGAATTTTTAAGGCTTTAAATAAAGAAAAGTTTTTTTTTCTACAATTGAAGAATCCGTGGTCTCTCTCACCTCTTTACTACTATATGTATACAGTATAACATTAGCCATTGTTCAAATAAATGTTAATTGTATTCACTACTGATAATTACTATTCACCTGGCAATAAACTATTAAAAGGGATATTCTTAGTTTAGCATTCTAAATTATTTTCTCAGCTAGCCCATATCTCATTATTTTCCTACAAAAATTGGCACACGCACACAAACACACAGAGCACTCTCAGCCTTTAAAAGGACAACTTGCACCACACGCATACAGCCTAAAAGGGACAGATCACCGCAATGTTCATGCAGCGCAACCTTAAAGGGCAGCTCGGCACCTGCGCACACAGGCCCCTAGTTATCAATGTCTGTCGGACCTGATCCGACAGTGCGGATCAGGTCCGACAGACATTGCTGAATACGGCGAGCAATACGCTCGCCGTATTCAGCATTGCACCAGCAGCTCACAAGAGCTGCTGGTGCAACGCCACCCCCTGCAGACTCGCGGCCAATGGGCTGCCAGCAGGGGGGTGTCAATCAACCCGATCGGGTTGATTTCCGGCGATGTGTGTCCCCCTGCTCAGAGCAGACGGACAGGTTATGAAGCAGCGGTCTTTGTGACCGCTGCTTCATAACTGGTGTTTCTGGTGAGTCTGCAGGCTCGCCAGAAACACGGGGCATCAAGCTCCATACGGAGCTTGATAAATATGCCCCCATGTCTTTAAGGTATAGGCACACACAACCTTTAGTGGTTAAACGCACACAGTTTTAAAGAGAGCGATAGCATGCATCCACACGCAAAGCACAGCTCCTTAAAGGGACACTTTAGTGGGTAAAGTCACACCACACGCACACAGTCTTAAAGGGAACGATAACAGTATACATCCACACGCAACGCACACAGCCTTAAAGGAACATCTCACACCATGCACAGTCTTTAAGGGGAAGGCACACAGGCTTTTAAACACACCCAAATGCGCACAGCCTTAAAGGGGCACCCAGTATTAAAGTGACAGACACAAACGCAGACTTTAAAGGGAGAGTTCACACCACACACACACAGTTTTAATGGTACAGGTGCACAAACACAGCACACACAGCCTTAACAGCACAGATCACATTATGCTTGCACAGTCTTAAAGGCACAGACACCCTCACACAATGCACACAGTCCTTAAAGTGATAGTAAACGTTTCCCTTTGTCTAAACAAAGCTGGGATGTTATAGATATTTTAGAAGGAGTTTAACTCTTCAGTTGTTATGAAGATGGGCTATAACTTACTTTTTAATGTAGCGCTGAAATTCAAATACCCCGCCCTCTGGCCACCAACTTGAAAAGTACCATTAAGACAGTGTGCAGTATAGTGTGAGATGTCCCTTAACGTCACGGCTGTGTGTGCTAAGTGCTAAGTATGTGTTTGTGCATGATGTGATCTGTCCCTGTAAGACTACATGTGGGTGTGCCTTTAAGACTGTGCAAGCGTAATGTGATCTGTGCAGTTAAGGCTGTGTTTGTGCACCTGTGTCATTAAAACTGTGTGTGTGTGGTGTGAGCTCCCCCTTTAAAGTCTGCGTTTGTTTCTGTCACTTTAATACTGGGTGCTCCTTTAAGGCTGTGTGCATTTGGGTTTGCTTAAAAGCCTGTGTGCCTGCCCCTTAAAGACGGTGCATGGTGTGAGATGTTCCTTTAAGGCTGTGTGCATTGCGTGCGGATGTATACTGTTATCGCTCCCTTTAAGACTGTGTGCGTGTGGTGTGACTTTACCCAATAAAGGTTGTGTGTGCCTGCCCCTTTAAGACTGTATGAGCAGGCGGTGAGCTGCCCTTTAAGGCTGCGCAAGGTGTGCATGGTGTGAGCTGTTCCTTTAACACTGTGTTGTTATGGTGCAAGTTGTCCTTTTATAGGCTGTGCCCCTGCCCCTTTAAGGTGGTGTGCTTTGCGTTTGGATGCATACTATCGCTCCCTTTAAAACTGTGGGCGTTTAACCACTAAAGGTTGTATGTGCCTGTACCTTATAGACTGTGTACGCAGGTGCCGAGCTGCCCTTTAAGGTTGCACTGCGTGAACATTATGGTGATCTGTCCCCTTTAGGCTATATGTGTGTGGTGCAAGTTGTCCTTTTAAAGGCTGAGAGTGCTCTGTGTGTTCGTGTGCGTGCACGTGCCACTGTCCCGTTAAGAGACAGCGTCCCTTTAAAGGGACACTAAACCCAAGTATTTTTATTTCGTGATTCAGATAGAGCATGCAATTTTAAGCAACATTCTAATTTACTCCTATTATCAATTTTCCTTCGTTCTCTTGCTATCTTTATTTGAAAAAGAAGACATCTAAGCGTCTTTTTTTGGTTCAGACTCTGGAAAGCACTTTTTTATTGGTGGATAAATGTATCCACCAATCAGCAAGAACAACCCATGTTGTTCACCAAAAATGGGCCGGCATCTAAACTTACATTCTTGCATTTCAAATAGATACCTAGAGAATTAAGAAAATTTGATAATAGGAGTAAATTAGAAAGTTGCTCAAAATGTCATGTTCTATCTGAATCACAAAAGAAAACATTTGGGTTCAGTGTCCCTTTAAGGCTGTGTGCATCACTTGGGGATGCATACTATCACTCCCTTTAAAACTGTGCGTGTAAACTCACTAAAAGGTTGTATGCCTGCCTCTTTAAGACTGTGAGCAGGTGCCGAGCTGCCCTTTAAGGTTGCGCTAGGTGTGCCTGTCCCTTAAAGACTGTGCATGGTGTGAGCTGTTCTTTTAACGCTGTGTACATGGTGCAAGTTGTTCTTTTAAAGGCTGTGAGTGCGGTTTGTGTGCACGTGCCCCTGTCCCTTTAAGACAGATTGTCCCTTTAAGGCGGTGTGCTTTGCGTGTGGATGCATACTATCGCTCCCTTTAAAACTGAGTGTGTTTAACCACTAAAGGTTGTGTGTGCCTGTCCCTTAAAGACTGTGCACAGGGGCCGAGCTGCCCATTAAGGTTGCGCTGCGTGAACATTACGATGATCTGTCCCTTTAAGGCTCTGCGCAGATGTCGAGCTGCCCTTTAAGGTTGCGCTGCGTGCACATTACAGTGATCTGTCCCTTTAAGGCTCTGTGCACAGGTGTCGAGCTGCCCTTTAAGGTTGCGCTGCGTCCACATTACGGTGATCTGTCCCTTTAAGGCTCTGTGCGCAGGTGTCGAGCTGCCCTTTAAGGTTGCGCTGCGTACAGTTGTTACTGAGAGGGCTGCTTTAAGTGTCTGTGTACAGTAAATAGTTACAAATGTATAAAAACCTGTAGGCTGAGGGTTTGATACAATGTATCATGTAGGTGAGCAGAGCTGGCTGGCTGTGGAAAGTCTATGGGGAAAACAGGGACTTTAGACCCCAAAATATGGCTCCCATTTTTGTTCCTGGAGACACAAACATTGCAGCATTGTTGGTAGCCCTCATCTGAACCCTCACGCCAATTTTTGTACGAAAATAATGAGATATGGCTGAGAAAATTATTTAGAACGCTAAACTAAGATTTTACCGGGATATTAAACACAATTTATTTTATTCACACAGAGCATGCAATTTTAAGAAACTTTCTAATGTACTCCTATTATCAAATTTTCTTTGTTCTCTTGGTATCTTTATTTGAAAAGCAGGACTTTAAGCTTCTGAGTCGCTCCATTTTTGGTTCAGCACCTGGGTAGTGCTGGCTGATTAGTGTAGCCAATGTAGCCACCAATCAGCAAGCTCTAACCAGGGTGCTGAACCAAAAATGTGCCGGCTCCTAAGCTTACATTATTGCTTTTTCAAATAAAGATACCAGGAGAACGAAGAAAAAATTATAGTAGAAGTAAATTAGAAAGTTGCTTAAATAAAATGACATGTTCTTTCTGAATCATGAAAGAAAAAAAATTGGGTTTTAATATCCTTATAAGAACTTTATTTTAAAGAGGAGTTTATTTTAAAGAGTCGCTGAGCCTCTTTGCCCTTTTGATTGCCTGTTATAAGTGCTTGGAGACACCCAGCCTGCAAACAGTGTGTTTGTGTGTATTTTTTTTATTTTTTTAAATAAAAAGAAAGGTGCTTAGACTCCCCCTTAGTTACAACTGCCTTTTTAAACATTGGGACTTGGGGATTTGTATCATTTAAGAGAACTGAGGGGTTTCAATACCCCCCCCCAAACACACAGCTCCCTTAAAGTGATGGTAAATCCTAGCATTTGTGAAAAGCTACGATTTACTATTGGAACAAATAAAGGGGACTTTCCGTCATGAAGTATAAAATACTTAATGCTGAAAGTTCCTTTATTTGTTTGAAACGTTCGCCGCACTGAGCGCCCCAGGCAGCCCCCGGCAAAACGCTATTTTGCAGAGAGGTGATGTTTCCACCTCTTAGCCAATAGCCGTGCGGGATATCAGGCTTAGCGCAAGTTGGAGCGCATGGCTATTTGCTAAGAGGTGGAAACGTTGCCTCACAGCAAAATAGCGTTCTGCCTCTTTATTTGTTCCACTGGTAAATCCTAACGTTTCACTAAGCTAGGATTTACCATCTCTTTAAGATCTGTGCTGCAGCTTGACATTTCTGAGTTTCCAGAACTTGGTGCTTTGCCTTGTTTGTGCTGGAAAGTGCAGGGGGCTGTGCCTCCTGGATGAAGACATACACTTAAAGGGATACCACATTTTTTTCTTTCATCATTCAGATAGAGTATGCAATTTTAATCATCTTTCTAATTTACTCCTATTATCAATTTTTCTTCATTCTCTTGCTATCTTTTTTAAAAAAAGCAGGAATGTAAAGCTTAGGACCCGGCCCATTTTTGGTTCAGAACCTGGATTACGCTTGCTTATTGGTGGCTAAATGTAGCCACCAACAAGTGCTATCCAGGGTGCTTGTCAGGTTGCCAGGAATCAGACTGAGACAAGAAGTGCAAAAATAATCACACCTTTATTAATAGCAAAAATAATAAAAAGTCCACAAGTCAAATAACAAGCCAGGAATCAAAACCAGAACTGGTAGTCAGATGAGCCGAGTCAGGAGCCAAAGCGAATAGTCAGACGAGCCGGAATCAGGAACAAGGAGAACAGCAGAGTCAGGAACAAGCCAGGAACCAGGAGGGACATCAGACAGCCAGGTAATACACAGGAGCTCTCACAAACAGGTCTGAGAAATTGCAAGGGCAAAGCATACTGAACAGAGGCCCTTTAAATAATAAGTGATAACATCGCAATTCTGAGACTGCATCCTGTCTCACACGAATGATGTACACCAGTCTGGCCATAAAAGGAAGTGCAGGAAATGAGCAGAATCACACAGTATGCACCAGAGTCAGGAAGAGAAGTGAGTAAAATGGCTGCCGGCAGCACATGGCAAACAGATCAGGGAAAAAACCCTGACAGTGCTAAATCTAAAATGGGCCAGTTCCTAAGCTTTACATTCCTGCATTTTTAAATAAAGATAGCAAGAGAATGAAGAAAAATTGATAATAGGAGTAAATTAGAAAGTTGCTTAAAATTACATGCTCTATCTGAATCATGAAAGAAAAAAAAATGGATTTAGTATCCCTTTAAGTGGTTCATTTTAAAAATTGTGGACTTTCAAGTTTCTGTTAAATATGGGTGTGCAGACTCCAAACTTAATGCAGCTATATTCCACTACTGTATTCCCTTGGTTGCATGCTCAAGTAACTCATTTATAATGGTCAAAGAATGTTCAGAAAAAGAAGCAAAACATTAAAGGGGAACTGAACCCAATTTTTTTCTTTTGTGATTCAGATAGAGTATAACATTTTAAACAACTTTCTAAATTACTCCTATTATCAAATTTTCTTCGTTCTTTTGCTATCTTTATTTGAAAAAGAATGCATCTAAGCTTTTTTTGGGGGGTTCAAAACTCTGGACAGCACTTTTTTATTGGTGGATGATTTTATCCACCAATTAGCAATAACTACCTAGGTTGTTCACCAAAAATGGGCCGGCATCTAAACTTACATTCTTGCATTTCAAATAAAGATACCAAGAGAACAAAGAAAAATTGATAATAGGAGTAAATTAGAAAGTTGCTTAAAATTGTATGCTGTATCTGAATCATGAAATAAAAAAAAATTGGGTTCAGTGTCCCTTTAAGGGCTAGATTACAAGTGGATCGCTGTTTTAACGCGTGCCCATAAAGGGCAAATTTGCCTGTTTATGAACGTGTTTTAAAAAACCAGCCACTTGTGGTAGCACTTTGCGCAATTAACCAGAGGTCAGATCACTGGTTAATTAAAAAAAAAATGTGCCCCAATTGCCCACATAATAAAGTGGACAGTTCCTTTTATTAAAAGAAAATGAGCATCTTTATTTCAAAACAAAAAAATGCACAAAGTCTATGGGGACTGTGTTTTAACTGTAAATATATATTTATATATACACATACATGTACTGTATATGTATATATTCATATATATTTTTAATTTGCTGCCTAATGCTGCGCGACTTACCACCTGCGCTGCGCTAGGTTCTTTGCTGTGTCTTACGGCATGAGAATGACGCTCCAGTTGGAGCCTATGGAAGCATTATTGTGAGCGAAAGGCTTCCAGGTGATACGAATGCGAGGTCACATTCACATTGCGATTAACTTGTAATATCAGTGCACATTTGCGTGTGCTGGTATTACTGAGTGGAGCGCAGATATCGTGCTCGCAAAAGCACAATTTTGTGCTCCACTCGTAATCTAGGCCTAAAGGGGCAGTAAACGTTAGTGCAAAATTATGTAACATGTTGCACAATTTTGCACTATGTGCAGAATTATGTAACATAAGGATAACCTTTTGTTTGAAAATATTTTTTAAAATGCCTAATTTGGCAACTAAAACTATACGTATCTCCCCAAACTGTTGTGTTGTCTTTTGTATTGTTTTACTTTACAGACTTGGGGCGCGATCCGATATAGATCATAGTTTGCGGCGCAAGCGAGGGAACCCCCGCCGCCCGTAGTTTCAGCTTGCAACTCGAGCTATCCCATATACGGCGCCGGCGTTTGCTAAAGTGCCGTAAGTCTGATAAACCAGCGATGTCCAGAAATCTGTGTAAGTACAAATTTCTGGATTCGCCAGAGACTTAAAGCACTTTAGAAACTGCCGGCGCCTACAAAACCTGACTAAGTTATAAAATCTCCCGTACTGTCTAACACGCCTCCCAAACATAGCCCGACACGTCTAACCCTCTATCCGCTATCCCCCCTCACTCTCCTAATAATAAAAAATGTATTAACCCCTAAACCGCCGCTCCCGGACCCCACCGCCACCTAATAAAGTTATTAACCCCTAAACCGCCGCTCCTGGACCCCGCCGCCACTTAATAAAGTTATTAACCCCTAAACCGCCGCTCCCGGACCCCGCCGCCACCTACATTAACTACCCCCTAATGTGAGCCCCTTACACCGCCGCCACCTACATTAACTACCCCCTAATGTGAGCTCCTACCCCGCCGCCACCTACATTAACTACCCCCTAATGTGAGCCCCTATACCGCCGCCAGCTACATTACCTACCCCTAATGTGAGCTCCTACCCCGCCGCCAGCTATATTAAAATTATTAACCCCTAATCTAATCCCCCTACACCGCCGCAAGCTATATTAAATGTATTAACCCCTAATCTAATCCCCCTATACCGCCGCCACCTATATTAAATTAATTAACCCCTAAAATACTAAACTATCCCTACCACTAAACCTAAGTCTAACCCTACAAATAGCCCTGAAAAGGGCTTTTTGCATGGCATTACCCCAAAGTAAACAGCTCTATTGCCAACCCTTAAAAGGGCTTTTTGCAGGGCTTTGCCCCAAAGTAATCAGCTCTTTTACCAGCCCTTAAAAGGGCTTTTGGCGGGGCATTGTCACAAAGTAAACAGCTCTTTTGCCTATAATCTAATCCCCCTACACCGCCGCCACCTATAATAAATGTATTAACCCCTAATCTAATCCCCCTACACCGCCGCCATCTATATTAACTATATTAACCCTATTTATATTAGGGTTAATATAGTTAATATCGTTATTATATTATATATATATATTAAGTATAATAACCCTATCTAACTCTAACACCCCTGACTAAATTCTTATTAAAATAAATCTAATATTAATATTATTAATTAAAATATTCCTATTTAAATCTAAATACTTACCTATAAAATAAACCCTAAGATAGCTACAATATAATTAATAATTACATTGTAGCTATTTTAGGGTTTATATTTATTTTACAGGTATTTATTTTAACTAGGTACAATAGCTATTAAATAGTTAATAACTATTTAATAGCTACCTTGTTAAAATAATTACCAATTTACCTGTAAAATAAATCCTAACCTAAGTTACAAATACACCTACACTATCAATAAATTAAATAAACTACAAACATCTAAACTAAAATACAATTAAATAAACTAAACTAAATTACAAACCCCCCCCACTAAATTACAAAAAATAAAAAAAGATTACAAGAATTTTAAGCTAATTACACCTATTCTAAGCCCCCTAATAAAATAACAAAGCCCACAAAATAAAAAAAATTCACTACCCTAAACTAAATTACAAAAGTTAACAGCTCTATTACCAGCCCTTAAAAGGGCTTTTTGCGGGGGGCATGCCACAAAGAAATCAGCTCTTTTGCCTGTAAAAAAACACACAATACCA
The DNA here is from genome assembly GCF_027579735.1 of Bombina bombina. Classification (NCBI taxonomy): domain Eukaryota; kingdom Metazoa; phylum Chordata; class Amphibia; order Anura; family Bombinatoridae; genus Bombina; species Bombina bombina. The sequence goes on from NC_069501.1 coordinate 761,254,756, forward strand.
CCCCCAACATTACAACCCACCACCCACATACCCCTACTCTAAACCCACCCAAACCCCCCTTAAAAAAACCTAACATTAAGCCCCAGAAGATCTCCCTACCTTGAGTCGTCTTCACCCAGCCGGGCCGAACTCTTCATCCTATCCGGGCGATGTCTTCATCCAAGCGGCAAAGAAGAAGTCTTCCATCCGGCGATGTCTTCATCCAAGCGGCAAAGAAGAGGTCCTCCATTGGGGCGAAGTTTTCTTCCAAGCGGCATCTTCAATCTTCTTTCTTCAGCCCTCCGACGCGGAACATCCATCTGGCCCGACGACTGACGTTTCCTTTAAATGACGTCATCCAAGATGGTGTCCGTCAAATTTCGATTGGCTGATAGGAATCTATCAGCCAATCGGAATTAAGGTAAGAAAATCTGATTGGCTGATTCAATCAGCCAATCAGATTCAAGTTCAATCCGATTGGCTGATCCAATCAGGATCAGGAGGGCTGAAGAAAGAAGATTGAAGATGCCGCTTGGAAGAAAACTTTGCCCCGATGGAGGACCTCTTCTTTGCCGCTTGGATGAAGACATCGCCCGGATAGGATGAAGAGTTCGGCCCGGCTGGGTGAAGACGACTCAAGGTAGGGAGATCTTCTGGGGCTTAGTGTTAGTTTTTTTTAAGGGGGGTTTGGGTGGGTTTAGAGTAGGGGTATGTGGGTGGTGGGTTGTAATGTTGGGGGGTGGTATTGTGTTTTCACATGGTTCTTGAGCACCTTAGGGACGTTAAAAATCTGGATAGAAACATTCCTACAGCAAAACACTTTAGGCAAGAACACAATTCTAATATTTCCATTTTTTTTTTTAAATATAATTTTTATTGTTTTTTCTTCACAACATGGATTCTAATATTAAGAGGTAGATAATAGTTACATCTTATGAAATCAGCACAAATAATAAAAAATAGAACTAGATTGAAAAAGAAATAACAGACATATTAGGTCATTCATGCATTACCCGAGAACTATACAGGAAACTTACAATATTGGTAGAAATTGACACATATGAAAAAGTTCAACATTTGCACAAAAGCACATAACAAAGGGGAAGAGAAAACTAAGAAAGGGAAAAAAAACCCTATCAAAGGGAAAACCCATCTCTCCAGCGTAATAATTCAGGGCTCGGGAAACCTAGAAAAAGCAGACAGTGAGATCTATTAACCTAACCACAAATTGGGAAGATGACCATCATATATATTCAGTTTGACGTTATCTGACTTTATCAGCGGTTAAACTAGTTGAATTTATGCCATCTCTGGGAGAGTATAAATAAGCCCTCTCCATTTTTAAGATACTCAGCTAATTGCGTATCACTAGAGTTCTATAAATTATATTGCTCTAACGTGCATGGAGTGATCAGGGCTTGTTTGAGTTCTAGGAACTTTAGAGCCGAGTGTGCTTTCCATGTTCTTAGAATAAGATTGCAGGCTATAAATACAATCGTATTAAACTAAAGTTCTTATAGAAACCCTGAAATTTAGCTAAAAAGAAAACGTCTTGTGGCCAGACAGAGAAATCTAACAATAGTACTGAGTTTATCCAGTAAGTAATTTTTGCCCAGAACTGAGCAATTTTAGAGCAGTCCCAAAAACAGTGAAAAATATCTGCATGGGTGGCACTACATCTGTACATAGATGATTCATTTTATACCAGCTGGACAGATTCTCTGGTGTTAAATAGACTGCATAAATCAGTTTTATTTGAGTCTCTCACCAAATCGTCAGAACCCAGGATTTATCCGTTATTTGGAAACTGTCTAAAATATTCTGAGTACTGATATTTGGGAAATACGTTATCCATTTAGTTTGTAAGTATTCTAATTGATCAACAGAGGAGATGCAACTCAATATAGTATAAAAGGGGGAGATAGAGTATATACCGTCTTGGCATAATTTGATTCTACTGGGCAAGTCTCCCAGGGAAAAAAATCTTAAAGTAAATATTCTGTATAACTCACTCTGCCTCTTTATTAAACAAATTATCCCAAAATGAATTTGTAAGTAATATATTTCTAACAGGTATAAAGTCTGGCGCAAACAATGCTGGTGTGGTTTAAAATAATTATCTAACTTTAAATTGTTGAAAATGAAATAGGCACTATGTGATATTGCTAAAAACCACTTCACTGCAAATGTCAGCTGTTAGCTGATTTCTGTGTGGAACCTTTAATCAAGTCAATACAAATTCCCAAATCCTCTCTAATCTAAATGACTCATGTAAGACTCCTAGGATGTCTATGCGTTATGGATATATAAAAAAAATATTATAAAAAAATATTATTCAATATGGGTACAAACAAGGTGGTTAAATTAACTCAGAGACCAATTTTCTATTTTAAAAGACTCTAAAACAATTTAATATGTATTTGATTTACAAGCATGCATACAATTAAATATTTAGTAATTATAACTATAACTTTAAAATTATAAGGTTTCTTAAACCACACAATTTGAATTCATACACCGGTGTATTTCACAACTAATATAATTAATTCAATCTATTTAATCAAACAATACTCTGTCTAAAAAACAATGATAACAATGGTTACAAATATTTTTCAACAATCTTGCAGCAGCAATGATTACAAATGGTTAAAACAATTAGCCAATTGATACAGGGCTTAACTTGGGCTGATACAGTACACTTAATATATGTTTGTGTTTTCAAGATCTTGAATTGTTACAGCAAACTTTGTTTTTACGCTGTTAGTGCATATGAATTTCAATTCTTTGAAGGTGTAAAATGTAGATGGTATCTCCGTTTTGTGGTACTAAAGTTTATGTGCTTTAAAAGTTTTTTTTCCCCACTGCTTGAGATAGTTTGAAGCTTTTTGCGATGATATGAAATTAAGGGATTTTGGCAGGTTTTTAGAACTTATAACCCACTACCCTCTGACCTTCCGTGTAACACTCCTGTGTTGGTCACTTAGATCTCCTCTCGGGCACTTAGCAACTTAAGCTGTTTCTGAGCTCTCTTTCAGCTCTGAAGTAAAACAAATCCGCTGGGTGTTTTAACCAAGGTTTCCTGTTCTTGGTACAATGTCTCTGTTCTTTGCAAGGATGAAGTATTTGTGAGCGCTCACCTTCTCCTCTCGTATCCCCAGTTTATTTTTCAGTTTGAAGTGCACGATATGGCTCTGTCAACATGTTTTGGCAAAAAGCCTTTAGATCTTGATAAAGGCTTTTCGCCGAAACATGTTGACAGAGCCATATCGTGCACTTCAAACTGAAAAAACATAATTTATGTAAGAATTTACCTGATAAATTCATTTCTTTCATTTTCGCAAGAGTCCATGAGCTAGTGACGTATGGGATATACATTCCTACCAGGAGGGGGCAGTTTCCCAAACCTCAAAATGCCTATAAATACACCCCCCACCACACCCACAATTCAGTTTAACGAATAGCCAAGAAGTGGGGTGATAAGAAAGGAGCGAAAGCATCAACAAGGAATTGGAATAATTGTGCTTTATACAAAAAAAATCATAACCACCACAAAAAAAGGGTTGGCCTCATGGACTCTTGCATTATGAAAGAAATTAATTTATCAGGTAAATTCTTACATAAATTATGTTTTCTTTCATGTAATTGGCAAGAGTCCATGAGCTAGTGACGTATGGGATAGCAAATACCCAAGATGTGGAACTCCACGCAAGAGTCACTAGAGAGGGAGGGATAAAAATAAAGACGGCCAATTCCGCTGAAAAAAAGAATCCACAACCCAAATCAAAAAGTTTTAATCTTATAATGAAAAAAACTGAAATTATAAGCAGAAGAATCAAACTGAAACAGCTGCCTGAAGAAATTTTCTACCAAAAACTGCTTCTGAAGAAGAGAAAACATCAAAATAGTAGAATTTAGTAAAAGTATGCAAAGAAGACCAAGTTGCTGCTTTGCAAATCTGATCAACAGAAGCTTCATTATTAAAAACCCAGGAAGTAGAATCTGACCTAGTAGAATGAGCCGTAATCCTCTGAGGCGGGGATTTACCCGACTCCACATAAGCATGATGAATCAAAAGTTTTAACCAAGAAGCCAAAGAAATAGCAGAAGCTTTCTGACCTTTCTTAGGACCAGAAAATATAACAAATAGACTAGAAGTCTTTCTGAAATCTTTAGTAGCTTCAACATAATATTTAAAAGCTCTTACCACATCCAAAGAATGCAAAGATCTTTCCAAAGAATTCTTAGGATTAGGACACAACGAAGGGACAACAATTTCTCTACTAATATTGTTGGAATTCACAACCTTAGGTAAAAATTTAAATGAAGTCCGCAAAACTGCCTTATCCTGATGAAAAATCAGAAAAGGAGACTCACAAGAAAGAGCAGATAATTCAGAAACTCTTCTAGCAGAAGAGATAGCCAAAAGAAAAAATAAATACTTTCCAAGAAAGTAATTTAATGTCCAGAGAATGCATAGGCTCAAACGGAGGAGCCTGTAAAGCTCTCAAAACCAAATTAAGACTCCAAGGAGGAGAGATTGACTTAATGACAGGCTTGATACGAACCAAAGCCTGAACAAAACAACAAATGTCAGGAAGATTAGCAATTTTTCTGTGAAACAGAACAGAAAGAGCAGAGATTTGTCCTTTCAAGGAACTTGCGGACAAACCCTTGTCCAAACCATCCTGAAGAAACTGTAACATTCTAGGAATTCTAAAAGAATGCCAAGAGAACTTATGAGAGGAACACCATGAAATGTAAGTCTTCCAAACTCGGTAATCTTTCTAGACACAGATTTACGAGCCTGCAACATAGTATTGATCACTGAGTCAGAGAAACCTCTATGACTAAGCACTAAGCGTTCAATCTCCATACTTTCAAATTTAATGATTTGAGATCCTGATGGAAAAACGGACCTTGAGATAGAAGGTCTGACCTTAACGGAAGTGGCCAAGGTTGGCAACTGGACATCCGAACAAGATCCGCATACCAAAACCTGTGTGGCCATGCTGGAGCCACCAGCAGTACAAACAAACGTTCCATCATGATTTTGTAAATCACTTTTGGAAGAAGAACTAGAGGCGGAAAGATATAAGCAGGTTGCTAATTCTAAGGAAGTGACAACGCATCCACTGCTTCCGCCTGAGGATCCCTGGATCTGGACAGATACCTTGGAAGTTTCCTGTTTAGATGAGAAGCCATCAGATCTATTTCTGGAAGCCCCCATATCTGAACAATCTGAAGAAACACATCTGGGTGAAGAGACCATTCTCCCGGATGTAAAGTCTGGCGACTGAGATAATCTGCTTCCCAATTGTCTAAACCTGGGATATGAACTGCAGAGATTAGACAGGAGCTGGATTCCACCCATGCAAGTATCCAAGATACTTCTTTCATAGCCTGAGGACTGTGAGTCCCACCTTGATGATTGACATATGCCACGGTTGTGACATTGTCTGTCTGAAAACAAATAAATGATTCTCTCTTCAGAAGAGGCCAGAACTGAAGAGCTCTGAAAATTGCACGGAGTTCCAAAATATTGATTGGTAATCTCGCCTCTTGAGATTTCCAAACCCCCTGCGCTGTCAGAGATCCCCAGACAGCTCCCCAACCTAAAAGACTCGCATCTGTTGAAATCACAGTCCAGGTTGGACAAAGAAAAGAGGCCCCTTGAACTAAACGGTGGTGATTTAACCACCAAGTCAGAGAAAGTCGAGTATTGGGATTTAAGGATATCAATTGTGATATCTTTGTATAAACCCTGCATCAAAGGTTCAGCATACAAAGCTGAAGAGGTCTCATGTGAAAACGAACAAAGGGGATTGCGTCCGATGCTGCAGTCATGAGATCTAAAACATCCATGCACATAGCTACTGAAGGGAATGACTGAAACTGAAGGTTCCGACAAGCTGAAACCAATTTCAGACGTCTTTTGTCTGTTAGAGACAAAGTCATGGATACTGAATCTATTTGGAATCCCAAAAAGCTTACCCTTGTCTGAGGAATCAAGGAACGTTTTGGTAAATTGATCCTCCAACCATGTTTTTGAAGAAACAACACGAGTTGATTTGTGTGAGATTCTGCAGAATGTAAAGACTGAGCAAGTACCAAGATATCGTCCAAATAAGGAAACACCGCAATACCCCGCTCTCTGATTACAGAGAGTAGGGCACCTAGAACCTTTGAGAAGATCCTTGGAGCTGTTGCTAGGCCAAAAGAAAGAGCAACAAATTGGTAATGCTTGTCTAGAAAAGAGAATCTCAGGAACTCATAGTGATCTGGATGAATTGGAATATGAAGATATGCATCCTGTAAGTCTATTGTGGACATATAATGCCCTTGCTGAACAAAAGGCAGAATAGTCCTTATAGTCACCATTTTGAATGTTGGTATTCTTACATAACGATTCAAAATTTTTAGATCCAGAACTGGTCTGAAAGAATTCTCTTTCTTTGGTACAATGAACAGATTTGAATAAAACCCCAGATCCCGTTCCAGATATGGAACTGGCACAATTACCCCAGATGACTCCAGGTCTGAAACACATTTCAGGAAAGCCTGAGCCTTTACTGGGTTTACTGGAATGCGTGAGAGAAAGAACCTTCTCACAGGCGGTCTTACCTTGAAACCTATTCTGTACCCTTGAGAAACGATGTTCTGAATCCAATGATTTTGAATTGAACTGATCCAAACATCTTTGAAAAACCGTAATCTGCCCCCTACCAGCTGTGCTGGAATGAGGGCCACACCTTCATGCGGACTTGGGGGCTGGTTTTGATTTTCTAAAAGGCTTGGATTTATTCCAGACTGGAGAAGGCTTCCAATTGGAAACCGTTCCTTTAGGGGAAAGGTCAGGATTCTGTTCCTTATTCTGGCGAAAGGAACGAAAACGGTTAGCAGTCCTAAATTTACCCCTAGATTTTTTATCCTGAGGCAAAAAAGCTCCCTTCCCCCCAGTGACAGTTGAAATAATAGAATCCAACTGAGAACCAAATAATTTATTACCTTGGAAAGCAAGAGATAGCAACGTTGACTTAGAAGTCATATCTGCATTCCAAGATTTAAGCCATAAAACTCTTCTAGCTAAAATAGCTAAAGACATATACCTGACATCAATTCTAATGATATAAAAAATGGCATCACAAATGAAACTATTAGCATGTTGAAGAAGTTTAACAATGCTTTACACATTATGATCTGGTACTTGTTGTGCTAAAGCCTCCAACCAAAAAGTAGAAGCTGCAGCAACATCAGCCAAATAAATAGCAGGCCTAAGAAGATTACCTGAACATAAATAAGCCTTCCTTAGAAAAGATTCAAGCTTCCTATCTAAATGATCTTTAAAAGAAGTACTATCTGCCGTAGGAATAGTAGTACGTTTAGCAAGAGTAGAGATAGCCCCATCAACTTTGGGGATTTTTCCCCAAAACTCCAATCTATCAGCCCGCAAAAGGTACAATTTCTTAAACTTTAAAGAAGGAGTAAATGAAGTACCCAAACTATTCCATTCCCTAGAAATTACATCTGAAATAGCATCAGGATCTGGAAAAACCTCTGGAATAACTACATGAGGTTTAAAAACTGAATTTAAACGTTTACTGGTTTTAATATCAAGAGGACTAGACTCCTCCATATCTAATGCAATCAACACCTCTTTAAGTAAAGAACGAATAAACTCCATCTTAAATAAATATGAAGATTTGTCAGTGTCAATATCTGAGGCAGAATCTTCTGAACCAGATAGATCCTCATCAGAGATAGATAAATCAGAATGTTGGCGGTCATTTAAAAATTCATCTGGTTTATGAGAAGTTTTAAAAGACCTTTTTCGTTTATTAGAAGGTGGTATAACAGACAGGGCCTTCTGAATAGAATTAGAAACAAATTCTCTTACATTAACAGGAATATAAGATGTTGAAGGAACAACAACAGGTAATGGATTATTACTAATGGAAATATTGTCTGCTTTTGAATGTTTATTTATCATGACAACTAACACAAACTACAGCCGGAGGAACAGTTACCACAAGTTTACAACAAATGCACTTAGCTTTGGTAGAACCGACATCAGGCAGCAGCTTTCCAGAAGTAGATTCTGATACAGGGTCAGCTTGAGACATCTTGCAATATGTAATAGAAAAAACAAGATATAAAGCAAAATTATCAAATTCCTTAAATGACAGTTTCAGGAATGGGAAAAAAATGCAAACAGAATAAGCCTCTGGTAACCAGAAGCAAAAAGAAACAAAGACTTAAATAATGTCAAAAAACTGGTGCCAAGTATGACGCCCACAATTGACAAATTTGTTTGCGCCAAAAACGTCTGCAACACGAGCGTCATAGATGACATAACAACGTGAACACTCTCGGCGTCAACGACGCCGAAAATGACGTCATAGACGTCAAACAAACGTAATTCTTACGCCAGAAAAGTCTTGCACCAAAAATGACGCAATAAATTCTAGTATTTTTTGCACCCGCGAGCCTAACAGCCCGCAATATAGAAGAAAAGTCAAATGAAAAATTTTCAGGTAAGAATTTTTTTTATTTATATGCATTTCCCAAAAATTAAACTGACAGTCTGAAAGAAGGAAATATACTGATTAACCTGAATCATGGCAAATATAAGTATAAAACATATATTTAGAACTTTACATATAAAGTACCAAACCATAGCTGAGAGTGTCATAAATAAAATAAGACTTACTTACCAAAAGACACTCATCTACATATAGTAGATAGCCAAACCAGTACTGAAACGAGAATCAGCAGAGGTAATGGTATATAAGAGTATATAGTCGATCTGAAAAGGGAGGTAGGAAAAGAATCTCTACGACCGATAACAGAGAACCTATGAAATAGATCCCCGATAGGATGACCATAGCATTCAATAGGCAATACTCCCTTCACATCACTCTGTCATTCACTGCACTCTGAGAGGAAAACCGGGTTTCAGCATGCTGCGAAGCACATATCAATGTAGAAATCTAGCACAAACTTACTTCACCACCTCCATAGGAGGCAAAGTTTGTAAAACTGAATTGTGGGTGTGGTGGGGGTGTATTTATAGGCATTTTGAGGTTTGGGAAACTTTGTCCCTGCTGGTAGGAATGTATATCCCATACGTCACTAGCTCATGGACTCTTGCCAATTACATGAAATAAATAAACTGGGGATACGAGAGGAGAAGGTGAGCGCTCACAAATACTTAATTCTTGCAAAGAACAGAGACATTGTACCAAGAACAGGAAACTTGGTTAAAACACCCAGCGGGAGCGGCAATTTAGGGGTTAACATATTTATTATAGTGGCGGCGGGGTCTGGGAGCGGCGGTTTAGGGGTTAATCAGTTTATTAGAGTGGCGGTGGGCTCCGGGAGCGGCGGTTTAGGGGGTAATAAATGTATTTAGTTGCGGCGGTGTAGGGGGGGGACAGATTAGGGGTGTTTAGACTCGGGGTACATGTTAGGGTGTTAGGTGTAGACAGCTCCCATAGGAATCAATGGGATGTCAGGCAGCAGCGAACATGAACTTTCGCTATGGTCAGACTCCCATTGATTCCTATGGGATCTGCCGCCTCTAGGGCGGCGGATTGAAAACCAGGTACGCTGGGCCGGAAAAGTGCCGAGCGTACCTGCTAGTTTTTTGATAACTAGCAAAAGTAGTCAGATTGTGCCGAACTTGTGTGCGGAACATCTGGAGTGAGGTAAGAATCGATCTGTGTTGGACTGAGTCCGGCGGATCGAAGCTTATGTCACTAAATTCTACTTTTGCCGGTGTGTAGGGCTTGATAACTTAGGCGAATCAGCCTCGCCACAAATACGCTGCGGAATTCCAGCATATTTGAGGTTGACGGCTTGATAACTAGAGGCCATGGTGTCTTAACTGTAAGTAAACATACAAATCTCTCTTAGGCAATCCAATTTATTTTGTAAACATCAGAAAATGTTTCAGGGACCAAGTCAGGTCTTACTACTTGTTTGACCCATCTTAAACCTTTGCTTTGCCACTGCCTGGAAATTATATATGAAAGGCCCGGTGAAAAATGAGGGTTTCTCATGATCGGGAGAAATTTAGAGACATATGGAGTTCATCTTGACTCTAAGCAGTATTTCTGCCCAGCTAGAACTATGTTTTTGAATGTTAATAAGTTTAAAAACATTGGATGGTAAGGATGTTAAAGGACAATGAAGTATTGCTTTCAGATCAAATGGCGCTAATAAATTGGATTCACAGTGAAGGAATGTAACCTGCTCCTTTTCGGTGATCCAATCTATCGCAATTTTAAGAAGGGCAGTTAAATTATAATCTTTGTTAAGGCCAAACCTGCCGTAAGTCTAGGGTTCATTAGACGATATAAGCTATCCGTGTTTTGGCTCCTTTACAAATAAACCTAGAGCAGGATTTATTAAACATTTGAATATCTGATTTATATAATAACACCGGGATATTTTGTATTAAATACAACAATTTAGGAAACAATATAGTTTTTATTAACCTGGTTGGATAATTGTAATTCTCGTTGTTTAGCTCTTTTTTTTTAAGAAGGCACAGGTACGCTTTAATGTCACCACGTAACATCGCCTTAGCTGTTTCCCGAAACACTTTAATCTTCCCTACATAAGGGGAGTTAAAATTATAAAAAAAATCTCTCCATTTGTCCTTTAGCCAGTTTTGAAATTTAATATTGTTAAAGGGACAGTCTACCATAGAAATGTTATTGTTTTAAAAGATAGATAATCCCTTTAGTACCCATTCCTCAGTTTTTCATAACCAACACGGTTATATTAATACACTTTTTTACCTCTGTGATTACTTTGTATCTAAGACCCTTATTCCAGCCCCCTGATCACATGACTGGGACTGTTTATTATCTATTGTCTTCTATTTAGCATTGTGTTGTGCTAAATCTTAACTAACCTTTTGTGCCTGAACACAGTGTTATCTATATGGCCCACGTGTACTTTCAGTCTCTTTGTGTTGAAAATAAATTTAAAAAGCATGTGATAAGAGGCAGCCCCCAAAGGCTTAGAAATTAGCATATGAGTCTGCCTAGGTTTAGTTTCAACCAAGAATACCAAGAGAAAAAAGCAAATATGATGATAAAAGTAAATTGGAAAGTTGATTAAAATTACATGTCCTATCTGAATAATGAAAGTTTTATTTTGACTAGACTGTCCCTTTTAACTAGATGTTTGGGGAAGTGTATTTTATTGTTGTTAGATGATTTGGAATGAGCGGGCATCAAATTCTAGCGAAATAATAGCATGATACGAAATCACGATATCTTTTAATATTGGGTTTTGGGTTCAGGCCGGATAAAGTATCTGATATGAGAAACATATCAATTCTAGATAATGTGTGATAACCTTTAGAGATACATGTATAGGATCTTAGATCTGGATTCTGAATGTGCCAGATATCTAAAAGCCCTAATAGCGCACAACATTTCTGCAGTATACGGACCTTCTTATCTCTCCTAATTGGCAATTTTTTGTTTAATCTGTCGAGGTTGGGTGTTGTGATTAAATTCAGATCTCCCGCAATTATTAGATTTTGACCAATATATTTGTGTAATTTGACTGTAAGGTCATTCCAAAAATCTTTATCTACAGCATTCGGGCCATATATGTTGCATAATGAACCGAGTTTTATTAGCAGTAATCTCGAGAATTTGATAACGTCCATCTGAATCTATATGGCTGGCCTCAATCTTATAAGACAAATATTTGTTTAAAAGAATTGCCACACCTCTCTTCCGTTCATCATGTGTGGCAGTTATAAACTTCCCAACCCATTTAATTTTTAATTTGGCTATTTCTGATGATTTTAAATGAATTTCTTGAAGAAAGACAATATCAGGTTTATAGCTACCCAGCTGTTTGATTATGGCTTTCCTTTTCATCAGGGAGGTTATGCCACCAACATTCCAAGATAGGAATCTAAAATAATCTATTCCCATTACGGAGATCAGCTAGGAGAGAGGGAAGAGGAAAAAAAAAAGGGAGGGGCAAAAAGAAGAAAAATTAAAAACACACACATATTGTAACTCCATTGCGGGTATAATCAAGACTAGTAAAGGGAGCTATAGACTGTTTAGCCTAGACCTACTAGCTTACGGAAGGAGGAAGCCTCTGTGACATTGTTTAGAATATGGGTGTACCCCTCCCTTATCACGACCAGTTTTGCAGGGTAAATCAATCTAATGTTAAAGTCAGATTTCATTAACTTGACAAAAAAGGGGACATCTCTCTTCTTTTAGCCAGGGCTTCAGATGAAAAATCCTGAAACATCATAATCTTATGTGGTCCAATCAAGAAGGGGATGAACTTCCTATAATGTCTGAGATAAAGAACCTTATCTTGAAAATTCACAAATTTAAAAATGACAGGTCTAGGTTTGATGTTACCATTCCCCCACTAGAAACTGATCTGGAATGATGACAGCACCTTCATGCTGACTTTGAGGATGGAATATATTTTTTGGCCTGCATGATTTTAGACCAAGAAGGGTTGGGCTTCTAGAAAATGTGGAGAGAATCTAATTTCTGAGCAGAGGACGACACTTTTTAATTCTTAGGTTGCTGAAATAAAAATTCTTGTGGTTCTAAGCTTAGCCTTTGGCTTTTTATTCTGAGACAGAAAATCTCCTTTACCCTCAGTGACTGTGACCATAAAATCATCCAGTGCTGGCCTAAACAGTATTTCAACCTGAAAAGGTAGAGATAGAAGCCTGTGGTTAGAAATTACATAAGCAGACCAAGACTAGTTTTTCCAGAAATTAGTTTTGAAAGGTTGTCACACCAAACTGCAGTAGCAGCAGCTACACAGGCAACGCTGACAGCATGCCTAAACATAAAGCCTGCAAGCTGAGAGGACCTGCTAAAGCTTTCAAGCTTTCTATCCAAGAGATCCTTAACAGAGGGGCTATCCTCCACAGGAATAGTGGTAAGCCTGGGAAAAAATGGATATATATGCCTCAACCTAAGGAATAGTTGTCTATACCTCTGTATTTGCAGAAGAAACAGGGAACATAGGGGCCTATCTATCAAGCTCCGAATGGAGGCAGGCTCACCAGAAACAGCAGTTATGAAGCAGCGGTCACAAAGACCGCTGCTCCATAACCCTGTCCGCCTGCTCTGAGCAAGCAGGCAGACAGACATCGCCGGAATTCAACCTGATCGGGTTGATTGACAGCCCCCTGCTGGCGGCCCATTGGCCACGAGTCTGCAGGGGGCGGCGTTGCACCAGCAACTCTTGTGAGCTGCTGGTGCAATGCTGAATACGGAGAGCGTATTGCTCTCCGCATTCAGCGAGGTCTGTCGGACCTGATCTGCACTGTCGGATCAGGTCCGACAGACTTTGTTAAATAGAGGCCATAGTTTCCAGTTTGTCAGATGGAATAAAAGGAAAATCTGGCTCATTCCATTCCTTAGAATTAATATATTCTTTAGATTTTGGAAATAGTTCAGAAGAACCCTTCTGGGTGCAGGTGTGGTGGGCTAACGACCCTTTAACACTCTGATATAAGGGCAGTGCAGAAAAACTCTGTCTAGTTACATGAAGACTCAGCACATGAGGTACACAGCTGAACATGGACACACACCTAAAAATCCTTACAAAGCAAATAAGTTGGAATGGGTTAAATAATCAGTTGATCACTTTTCTAAAAGATCAGATGACAAACCAGAGACCTGAGCGCCACCAACTTGGCTCCATAGTAAAATACAGATTAATAAGTAAGGACAGTAGCTTAAGAATCTGAGAGAGACTGAAGCATATAAGAAGTAAGGAGGCACACAAACTGATAACACCTTTAGGGAAACAGTAGAAAGTAGTGGCACAATGTAAAACTGAATAATCACTGTAGTTAATAGAATGAGGTCTACTGACAAATAAGCGCTGAAAATAGTAAATAGAATACTTGCGCACCAGAATAATAAAGGGTGGCAAAAGTTACATAGTAATACCGGCGCTTTAATCCTTTAAATAACCAGTATGTAAATAGGCACAAGAACAAAAGGGACTACTAAACAGCACTCTTGCCAAACCCATATTTATTATCCATTACAGAAAAATAACTATTATGGATACACACTGATACTTACTACAAAGATGCATACTAAAACAATGTGTAAGAAAACTTACTTATATAATACAAAATATTAAATGCAAAAAGAGGTTTGTCGGCATATATAGTCATTATAGTCAATAAGACAATGAAGAAAATGTGATAATGATAATAGAATAGTCAATTAGAAAGTTGCTTAAAATTGAATGTTCTATCTGAATCATGAAATGTTCACATAATATTAAAGTAAATGGAAAATGTTCATCTATTTAACTCTCCAAGTATCCTGTATCCAAATGGATCATGTAATGTGGCTATATCATCAAGATTTCTATTTATAAAAATACTTTGTTGGGTGCACCAGAATTTGACAAGAGAAAATAAAAATAAATAAAGTGGTAAGGGAAAGGGGTAGTGTACTGATGAGGTTGTAATTGTTGTGTTGTTCATCTGTTAGAGCCTGATTGGTTTTAAATGTGGGTTAGTAGTAGTGTGGGGTAAGTGTATGAATGTATGTGGTCTTCCCAGAGTACTTGATTTCTGTAAAGAAGGTGTTTTTATTATATTTTATGTGTCCATATTCCTCTAAGGTTAACAATTTCACTACTCTTTCTGTCCACATAGATTCTAAAGGGGATAAGTCTGTCTTCCAATGGTGTGCTATAAGGGATTTGGCTGCCTTTATCCCCATCTGTAGTAGGGTTATTCTAACTTTGCAGGGGATTTTTGGTAGTTCATTTAGCAATGATATTCTAGGGGATAAGGATAGTTTTTTTTTTCTTCATCATCAATCACAAGTGGTTTCTACTGTGTGCTAATGGTTGTATTTTATTGCAGTTCCACCACATGTGAAAAATTGTTCAGCCGAGTCAGAGTCAAATACTATCGGAGGAGCACTTTATAGTTAAGATCTAGAATTTGAGGATAAGTTGAGGACTTGTGGTTAGTTTAAAGATTCTCTCTCATTCTTTCATTTCTAAGTGTACTTTGTCTCTGCCATCTGATGGCATGGTTGGGTAGAATTGCATTTTCTAAAGCTTGTAAAAGCTTTTGCTATAAGGAAAGAGGTTTATTGATAGCTATTTTTTTCTGGCATAATGATTCAAATGGGGTTAAGGGTCTGAGAACATCCGATTTATGTGGGCAAGTAGTATTAAAGTGTGAAATCTGGGCGTATTTAAGCCAGTTGGTAATACTCCCTCTACTAAGGTCATGTAATCACTCTCTTTCAATTAGCTTGCCTCCTTCAATAATATTAACTAGTGGGGTAGTAATACGCTTGTATGCTTTATCTAACACACTAAACATTTTTGCATTTAGGGGGATTGGAAACAGTTGAGAGCGGTGGATGAGATTTTACAATCTGGTCTCATGAATGAAAAATATTTATGTGTATAATTGTGGGGGTCTTAGTTATTTTAGTACCCAGCAGAGAGCACCAACACTGGGAGCTTTCAAAATGTGTGATTCGAATGAGACCCAAGCTTTAGTACCCTCAGACAGGTGCCAATCCAGTACTCTCTGCAAGGCAACGGCATAGTAAATATATAAATAGTTTTTCTACTTGTGCAAGGTTCACTTTTCCCCCACACATATGAGTTAATTGCCATCTGTACTAGTTAATGTATATACCAGTTTGGCAAATTAATCAAAAAGGGCTTGTAGTATATATGCAATTCTCAGTAAGGTTGTCATAATGGCTTGAATACGGCCCCACCAAAATATAGGCTTAACAGCCCACTCTTTAAGGTATTTTTTAATGTTTCAAAGTAAGGATGCATAATTCTTCTCAGTGATTTGATGTTAGTAGAGATGTAAATACCTAAGTATTTGATTGCATCCATTTGAAGATGGACAAATTGTACGTAGTTGGTTATATTCTGTTTTTGGATATGAAATATTTAATATTTCTGCATATTTAAGGAAAAATTAGAGAAGTTGCCGAAGGAAGCAAGCTCCTTGAGAATCACTGGTATTGAACTTTCAGGTGATGTGTTTGTGAATATTATGTTATCTGCATACAAAGCAATTTTAAAGTCATGGGGTCCCAGTGTTATACCCTTAAAGGGATACTGTCACCATTTAGCCACCAATCGGAAAGTACTACCCAGGCGCTGAACCAATGATGGGCGGCTCGTAAGCTTACATTCCTGCTTTTTCAAATAAAGATACCACGATAATGAAGAAAAAAATATGGGTTCAGTATCCCTTTAATGTTTTTTTTAATTTGTTCTTCTATATGAAGCTAGCACCTCCATAGATAAAATAAATAATATAGGGGATAAGGGGCAGCACTGACGGGTACCATTTTTGATATTTTTTATTTTTGAAAGAGTAATGTGCCATTAGCTTTTACTCTTACAGAAGCGAACGAATATAAACTAAGGATATGCTGGACCATTGTATCTCCAAATCCATAGGCTTCGGGGTTGATTCAAGGAATTTCCAGTTAATGCTGTCAAATGCTTTTTCTGCATTGGTAGCGAGAGACCAATTTTAAGTTGCCAAATTTAGCGTGAGCTGTTAGGGCAAGGGCCTGGATGGTTTTGTCTCTCTCTTCCCGACACGGAACAAAGCCCACTTGGTCGGTGTGGATCAAGTCTGTAAGAACCAAAGTTATGCATTTAGTATTTTCCCTAAAATTTTAAGGTTGGAATTCAGGAGTAAGATGGGTTTATAGCTACCTGGATCATCAGGGAGCTTATGTGGCTTTAAAATAACTTAAATGTTTGCCTCTTCCATCGCCGCGTCTGTAATAGTATATCACCCTCATCAATAGTTTGAAATAAAGAGAGCAAGTGGGGTGCTAATTGGTCTTTGAACTTTTTGTAATAAGCATTGGTGAAGCAGTCGGGACACTGGCTTTTGTCCCGATGCAAAGTCTTTAATGACTGAAACTATTTCTGAAATAGTAATCAGGTTGTCTAAGGTTATCTTCTGAGAACAATTTTTATTGTTTTAAAAGATAGATAGTCCCTTTATTACCCATTCCCCAGTTTTGCATAAGCAACACTGTTATATTAATACACTTACCTTTGTGATTACCTTGTATCATTTAAAGGGACACTGTAATCAAAATTTTTCTTTCGTGATTCAGATAGAGCATGAAATTTTAAGCAACTTTCTAATTTACTCCTATTATCAAATTTTCTTCATTCTCTTGGTATCTTTATTTGAAATGCAAGAATGTAAGTTTAGATGCCGGCCCATTTTTGGTGAACAACCTGGGTTGTCCTTGCTGATTGGTGGATAAATTCATCCACCAATAAAAAAGTGCTGTCCAGAGTACTGAAACAAAAAAAAAAGCTTAGATGCCTTCTTTTTTAAATAATGATAGCAAGAGAACGAAGAAAAATTGATAATAGGAGTAAATTAGAAAGTTGCTTAAATTGCATGCTCTTTCTGAATTACAAAAGAAAAAATTTGGGTACAGCGTCCCTTTAAGGCTCTCTAGACTGCACCCTTATTTCAGTTTTTTTTTTTTTACAGACTTGAATTTTAGCCAATCAGTGCAGACTCTTAGGTATCTTTACAGACATGAGCACAATGTTATCTATATGGGACACCTGAACTAGTTTTGAATAAATGTCAAAATGCATTCAGATAAGAGGCGTCCTTCAAAGGTTAAGAAATTAACATATGAGCTTCCTAAGTTTAGATTTCAACTAATAATACCAAGAGAACAAAGCAAAATTGATGATAAAAGTACATTGGAAAGTTGTTTAAAATTACATGCCATATCTGAATCATGAAAGTTTATTTTTGACTAGACTGTCCCTTTAACCCCTTAACGACCGAGGACGTGCAGGGTACGTCCTCAAAAAAAGGCAGTTAACGCCTGAGGACGTACCCTGCACGTCCTCGGTGTGGAAAGCAGCTGGAAGCAAGCAGGATCGCTTTCTGGTTTCTGGTTATTGCAGTGATGCCTCGATATCGAGGCATCCTGCAATAACCATTTTTAGCCATCCGATGCAGAGAGAGCCACTCTGGCCCTCTCTGCACCGGACATTAACGGCTAAGTTTGTTGGTGTGTGGGAGGCGGGTGGCGGCCATCGATGGCCTTTGTGATGCGGAGGGGGCGGGATCGTGGGCGGGGACGACCAGGGGGTGCGCACGGGGAGGCCAGGCGGGCGCGTGCACGGGGAGGGAGCGGGTGGGAACCACTACGCTATAGAAATTTTTTAGTTAGAAGTGGGGATAAAGGGGGGAATTTTATTTGATTTGATGATCGGTTTGGCTGGTGGGATATTGGTCTGTGGGGGGGGGAAGCTACACTACAGAAAAAAATAAAAACAAAATAATAAAAAACATTTTTATTTGCAAACTGGGTACTGGCAGACAGCTGCCAGTACCCAAGTTAGCCCCCAATAAGGCAGAGGGGGAGGGTTAGGGAGCTATTTTGGGGGGGTCAGGGAGGTTTGGGGCTAAGGGGGGATCCTACATAGCAGCATATGTAAATATGCTATTAAAAAAATAAAAATATTCAAAGATACCTTTTTATTTTAGTACTGGCAGACTTTCTGCCAGTACTTAAGATGGCGGGGACAATTGTGGGGTTGGGGAGGGAAGAGAGCTGTTTGGGAGGGATCAGGGGGTGGGATGTGTCAGATGGGAGGCTGATCTCTACACTAAAGCTAAAATGAACCCTGCAAGCTCCCTACAAACTACCTAATTAACCCCTTCACTGCTGGCCATAATACACGTGTGATGCGCAGCAGCATTTAGCGGCCTTCTAATTACCAAAAAGCAACGCCAAAGCCATATATGTCTGCTATTTCTGAACAAAGGGGATCCCAGAGAAGCATTTACAATCATTTGTGCCATAATTGCACAAGCTGTTTGTAAATAATTTTAGTGAGAAACCTAAAGTTTGAAAAAGTGAACAATTTTTTTTATTTGATCGCTTTTGGCGGTGAAATTGTTGCATGAAATATACCAAAATGGGCCTAGATCAATACTTGGGGTTGTCTACTGCACTACACTAGAGCTAAAATTAACCCTAGAAGCTCCCTACATGCTCCCTAATTAACCCATTCACTGCTGGGCATAATACACGTGTGGTGCGCAGTGGCATTTAGCAGCCTTCTAATTACCAAAAAGCAAAGCCATATATGTCTGCTATTTATGAACAAAGGGGATCCCAGAGAAGCATTTACAACCATTTATACCATAATTTCATGAGTTGTTTGTAAATAATTTCAGTGAGAAACCTAAAGTTTGTGAAAAAGTGAACATTTTTTTTTATTTGATCGCATTTGGCGGTGAAATGGTGGATTGAAATATACCAAAATGGGTATAGATCAATACTTTGGGATGTCTTCTAAAAAAAAATATTTACATGTCAATGGATATTCAGAGATTCCTGAAAGATATTAGTGTCCCAATGTAACTAGCGCTAATTTTGAAAAAAAGTGGTTTGGAAATAGCAAAGTGCTACTTGTATTTATTGCCCTAAAACTTGCACACAAAAAAAAGCAAAGAACATGTAAACATTGGGTATTTCTAAACTCAGGACAAAATTTAGAAACTATTTAGCATGGGTGTTTTTTGGTGGTTGTAGATGTGTAACAGATTTTGGGGGTCAAAGTTAGAAAAAGTGTTTTTTTTTTTTCAATTTTTTCATCATATTTTGTATTTTTTTTATAGCAAATTATAAGATATGATGAAAATAATGGTAGATTTTGAAAGTCCATTTAATTGTGAGGAAAACGGTATATAATATGTGTGGGTACAGTAAATGAGTAAGAGGAAAATTACAGCTAAACACAAACACTGCAAAAATGTAAAAATAGCCTTGGTCCCAAACGGACAGAAAAACATAATTTATGTAAGAACTTACCTGATAAATTAATTTCTTTCATATTAGCAAGAATCCATGAGCTAGTGACGTATGGGATATACATTCCTACCAGGAGGGGCAAAGTTTCCCAAACCTCAAAATGCCTATAAATACACCCCTCACCACACCCACAAATCAGTTTAACGCATAGCCAAGAAGTGGGGTGATAAGACAAAAGTGCGAAAGCATAAAAAATAAGGAATTGGAATAATTGTGCTTTATACAAAAAAATCATAACCACCACAAAAAGGGTGGGCCTCATGGACTCTTGCTAATATGAAAGAAATGAATTTATCAGGTAAGTTCTTACATAAATTATGTTTTCTTTCATGTAATTAGCAAGAGTCCATGAGCTAGTGACGTATGGGATGACTACCCAAGATGTGGATCTTCCACGCAAGAGTCACTAGAGAGGGAGGGATAAAATAAAGACAGCCAATTCCGCTGAAAATAATCCACACCCAAAATAAAGTTTAAATCTTATAATGAAAAAAACTGAAATTATAAGCAGAAGAATCAAACTGAAACAGCTGCCTGAAGTACTTTTCTACCAAAAACTGCTTCAGAAGAAGAAAACACATCAAAATGGTAGAATTTAGTAAAAGTATGCAAAGAAGACCAAGTGGCTGCTTTGCAAATCTGATCAACTGAAGCTTCATTCCTATACGCCCAGGAAGTAGAAACTGACCTAGTAGAATGAACTGTAATCCTTTGAGGCGGAGTTTACCCGACTTGACATAGGCATGATGAAACAAAGATTTTAACCAAGATGCCAAAGAAATGGCAGAAGCCTTCTGACCTTTCCTAGAACCGGAAAAGATAACAAATAGACTAGAAGTCTTTCGGAAATCCTTAGTAGTTTCAACATAATATTTCAAAGCTCTAACTACATCCAAAGAATGCAACGAGTTTTCCTTAGAATTCTTAGGATTAGGACACAATGAAGGAACCACAATTTCTCTACTAATGTTGTTAGAATTCACAACCTTAGGTAAAAATTTAAAAGAAGTTCGCAACACCGCCTTATCCTGATGAAAAATCAGAAAAGGAGACTCACAAGAAAGAGCAGATAATTCAGAAACTCTTCTAGCAGAAGAGATGGCCAAAAGAAACAAAACTTTCCAAGAAAGTAATTTAATGTCCAGCGAATGCATAGGTTCAAACGGAGGAGCTTGAAGAGCCCCCAGAACCAAATTCAAACTCCAAGGAGGAGAGATTGACTTAATAACAGGTTTTATACGAGCCAAAGCTTGTACAAAACAATGAATATCAGGAAGACTAGCAATCTTTCTTTGAAAAAGAACAGAAAGAGCAGAGATTTGACCTTTCAAGGAACTTGCAGACAAACCTTATCCAAACCATCCTGAAGGAACTGTAAAATTCTAGGAATTCTAAAAGAATGCCAAGAAAAATGATGAGAAAAACACCAAGAAATGAAAATCTTCCAGACTCGATAATATATCTTCCTAGATACAGTTTTACGAGCCTGTAACATAGTATTAATCACAGAGTCAGAGAAACCTCTATGATTGAGAATCAAGCGTTCAATCTCCATACCTTCAAATTTAAGGATTTGAGAACCTGATGGAAAAAAGGACCTTGCAATAGAAGGTCTGGTCTTAACGGAAGAGTCCACGGTTGGCAAGTGGCCATCCGGACAAGATCCGCATACCAAAACCTGTGAGGCCATGCTGGAGCCACCAGCAGAATAAACGAACGTTCCTTAGAATCTTGGAAAAAGAACTATAGGCGGAAAGATATAAGCAGGATGATACTTCCAAGGAAGTGACAATGCATCCACTGCTTCCGCCTGAGGATCCCTGGATCTGGACAGATACCTGGGAAGCTTCTTGTTTAGATGAGAAGCCATCAGATCTATTTCTGGAAGTCCCCATATTTGAACAATCTGAAAAAATACCTCTTGGTGAAGAAACCATTCGCCCGGATGTAGTGTTTGGCGACTGAGATAATCCGCTTCCCAATTGTCTATACCTGGGATATGAACCGCAGAAATTAGACAGGAGCTGGATTCCGCCCATACAAGTATTCGAGAGACTTCTTTCATAGCCAGAGGACTGTGAGTTCCTCCTTGATGATTGACATATGCCACGGTTGTGACATCGTCCGTCTAGAAACAAATGAACGACTCTCTCTTTAGAAGAGGCCATGACTGAAAAGCTCTGAAAATTGCACAGAGTTCCAAAAATGTTGATTGGTAATCTCACCTCCTGAGATTCCCAAACCCCTTGTGCTGTCAGAAACCCCCATACAGCTCCCCAACCTGTCAGATTTGCATCTGTTGAGATCAGTCTAGGTTGGAGGAACAAAAGAAGCCCCCTGAACTAAACGATGGTGATCTGTCCACCATGTCAGAGAGTGTCGAACAATCGGTTTTAAAGATATTAATTGAGATATCTTTGTATAATCCCTGCACCACTGGTTCAGCATACAGAGCTGAAGAGGTCGCATGTGAAAACGAGCAAAGGGAATCGCATCCAATGCAGCAGTCATAAGACCTAGAATTTCCATGCATAAGGCTACCGAAGGGAATGATTAAGACTGAAGGTTTTCGATAAGCTGAAACCAATTTCAGACGCCTCTTGTCCGTCAGAGACAGAATCAAGAATACTGAATCCATCAGGAAACCTAAAAAGGTTACCCTTGTCTGAGGAATCAAACAAACTTTTTAGTAAATGGATCCTCCAACCATGTTCTTGAAGAAACAACACTTATAAAAGACTGGAAAGGTTCTTTCTAGAGAAAATGAGCAAAGGGAATTGAATCCAATGCTGTGGCCATAAGACCTAAAACTTCTATGCATATATAGCAACTGAAGGAAATAATAGAGACTAAAGGTACCGATAGATGGAACCCAATAACATTATCCCTTGTCTGATAGAGACAAGGACAGTGACACAAACTATCTGGAAACCTAAAAAAGGTGACCCTTGTGTGAGGAATCAAGAGCTTTAGAAAAGAAGATCCTCTAACTATGTCCTGAAGAGTAAGTGAATCATATGAGATTCCGCATCCTCAGAAAATAATCTGAATGAAAACAGAAAAATGAAAATATGCATTTATTGTATCTAATGAAAACAAATAATGCTATCAAAGACCATAAAAAGGCAAAATAGTTTGAATAAAACTCCAAAACCCGGTTCTTCAAAAGAAAATGGAAGAAATACCCCAGAAGATTCCAGGTCTGAGCAGCGCTTGAACCCCATGGGTGCCCAGCCATTCTTCAACAGTACCCAAAATATATAGGACAGAAACACAGTTAAAGAAAGTGTTAGCCTTGCTGGAATAAAATCAAAGAAATTTTGGACAAAATAAATTTCAAAGAAGCCTTAACCTGCCCCTTACCAGCCAAGCTGGAATACGGCACGTACATCGCAAAATTAGGGAGCTGATTTCGAACTCCAATTATAGACATGTTACTTGGGAAAGAACTCAGGAATTCGTTCCTTAATAAGAACAACCAAACTAGTATAAGCTTAAAGTTTTAGTCTTAGAACTCAACCTTGAAGCCCAGAGTAACAGTTAAGAATTGAATCCAATTATAAAACAAATAATTGATTATCTTAGAACAAAGGAAATATGGATTTCTTTTTTTTTTTTAAAAATCACAAAATTCTTCTAGCTAAAAAAGCTAAAGACATAGATTAACCCTCATTTGCGAAAATATTCAATAAAATGAAGACACAAATGAAATTATTAGCATGATAGTCCAGTTTAAAGGACCAGCTAATACAGTGGACTTGCATAATCAATAAATGCAAAACAACAAGACAAATGCAACAGCACCTAGTCTAGTAAATGTTGTCCCTTAAACAATGCTAAAATAAATCATAATCTGATACTTGATCTTAAAGTAAACAGAGAAAATGAAGCAATTGCAATATCCAAATAAATCACAGGACCAAGAAAAGTACCTGAAACTAAATAATTTTCCATAAATAAGATACAACTATCTAAAGGAAAATAAATACTATTTTGCTATAGAAACAATAGCATAATTAGTAGAATTAGAGATAGCCCCAATAAATTGGAGAACCCTCCAAATTGAGTTTAACTGCTGGCAAAGAATATAGTTTAAAACCTTTGAAGAAGGAATAAAAGAAAATTCTCAGCCTATTCCATTCCCTAGTATAGGGAATTGGAAAGAAAACCTCTAAAGAAATAAATAGGCAGAAATAATGTCAGCTAGTCTTAAAGAACTAGTTACCTTAATATCCAAAATAATCAACACCTTTTCAACAAAGAACAAATGTACTTTAATAATTGAAAAATAATAAAAAAGTAGATTTGTTAGTGTCAATATCTGATGAAGAAAATTTCTGAAAAAAACATAATCAGAGAAGGATAAATCAGTATGTTGTTGGTCATTTGAAACTTGAATAATTAAAAAAGAAGTGAAAAAGACCTAAAAATTTTATTAGAAGGCACGAAGTCAGACAAAGCCTTTAACATAGAATCAGAAAAATATTTCTAATAAGTCTTCTAAATATTTCTTGTAAGAAAAGAAAATATATAAAGCATAAATACTAATGGATTCCGCATGTAAAAGTATAACATAATATCTTATTACAAACCATAGCTAAAGATAAACATTTATAACATTTAAAATAAATGAACTTAGCTTTGGTAGAACTGAAACTCAGTTAAGCGTTTTTCCAAAAGTGGCTTCTGATTCAGAGTCCATTTGAGACATCTTGCAATATGTAATAGAAAAAACAACATATAAAGCAAAATTGATCAAATTCCTAAAATGACAGTTTCTGGAATGGGAAAAAAATGCCAATGAACAAGCTTCTAGCAACCAGAAGCAATAAATAATGAGACTTAAATATTGTGGAGACAACAATGACGCTCAAATTTTTTAGCGCCAAAAAAGCCGCCCACATTATTTGGCGCCTAAATGCTTTTGGCTCCAAAAATGGCGCCACATCCGGTAACGCCGACATTTTTTGGCGCAAAAACGTCAAAAAAATGACGCAACTTCCGGCGACACGTATGACGCCGGAAATGACAAGAAAATTTTTGCGCCAAGAAAGTCCGCGCCAAGAATGACGCAATAAAATGAAGCATTTTCAGCCCACAGGAAAAAAAGTCAAATTTAAAGGTAAGAAAAAAATTGAATTATTCATATGCATTATCCCAAATATGAAACTGACTGTCTGAAAATAAGGAACGTTGAACATCCTGAATCAAGGCAAATAAATGTTTAAACACATATATTTAGAACTTTATATAAAAGTGCCCAACCATAGCTTAGAGTGTCACAGAAAATAAGACTTACTTACCCCAGGACACTCATCTACATGTTGTAGAAAGCCAAACCAGTACTGAAACGAGAATCAGTAGAGGTAATGGTATATAAGAGTATATCGTCGATCTGAAAAGGGAGGTAAGAGATGAATCTCTACGACCGATAACAGAGAACCTATGAAATAGACCCTGTAGAAGGAGATCATTGAATTCAAATAGGCAATACTCTCTTCACATCCCTCTGACATTCACTGCACGCTGAGAGGAAAACCGGGCTCCAACCTGCTGCGGAGCGCATATCAACGTAGAATCTAGCACAAACTTACTTCACCACCTCCACAGGAGGCAAAGTTTGTAAAACTGATTTGTGGGTGTGGTGAGGGGTGTATTTATAGGCATTTTGAGGTTTGGGAAACTTTGCCCCTCCTGGTAGGAATGTATATCCCATACGTCACTAGCTCATGGACTCTTGCTAATTACATGAAAGAAATGGAAAAGTGCTGTGGTCATTAAGAGGTTAATGCATGGGGAATCTGTGGTGATATAAACCCCCAGTCCGGTGCCCTATTCATGTGAGCTGTATGCCATTGTTTGTGCAGCTCGTATATCCCCCTATTACCGTTAAGGCTTTTATACAGGAGTCAAAACCGAAGCTCTTGTGGCCATGTTGGCTCCTGGCGTTAATTTTGTGCCAAAACTATAGTTACTCATTTGTAGTCCCCTTACGTACTGCTTACAGACAGATTTGTATAACTACTTTTCTCACTAAGGAACACAACAAGCATGCGCTCAAATTTTTAACCAATCAAGAAGTAGCTCTTCTTAACTCTATGGTTGGCGTTACTCCTAAATATTCCAAAAGATTAACTCTATGCAGAAGCGTCAATGAACAGTTCTGCTGCAATAATATGGATTAAAAAAAAAGTAAAAAAAAAAAAAAAAGTAAAAAAAAATATAAATACAGTGAATAATTTAGCATGTGTTTTGCTGCCCACTTTTTTTTTTCTTTTTTTTTTACATATATTCTCCCCCTATCTCTCAGCAGTTCAGTCCCTGGGAGGGAGGCTGGGAGCAGATTCTATACACACACTCTTACAGTAGCTCAGTGATGCTTACTTTTACAATCATGCATCTTATTTCACTGTAAAGTTACATGAGGTACTATCAATTTTCCTAAGAAAGCAGCTTATCTGTTTTTATTCCGTAGTTCTTCTGAACTAAGATGTATTCCTCTATTGGCCCCCCTATTGCTCCGCTCCCAGTGCTAGCTACTGCAGCAGGGGTAGTTCAGTCACTATGGAGAGAGGCTGGGAGTAGAGTTTTCCAGTACTGCTCATCTTGCCCCTGCTGGTGCTCCTTGCCCCTAAAAATGGCAAGGAATCCAGCCTTCTGTGACTTAAAAACACTGACTTAGTGTTTACATATGGGTTCCTTAGCATGACAGACCTCAGAAATAATGACTGTTCCGCACAAATCAGGAAAGTTGGTAAGTAACACCTTGGGGGCTGACTTTGGTTTCTTGTAAGGCTTGGATTTATTCCAACTCGAGGAAGGCTTTCAATTGGAGCTAGAGTCCTTAGGGAAAGGGGTGGTTTTCTGTTCTCTATTCTGTAGAAAGGAACGAAACCTATTAAAAGCTCTAGATTTGCCTTTAGACTTTTTTTTGAGGCAAAAAAACTCCCTTACACCCAGTAATAGTGGAAATAATTGAATCCAACTGGGAACCAAACAAATTATTACCCTGGAATGAAAGAGATAGTAACCTAGTTTTAGATACCATGTCAGCATTCCATGATTTGAGCCATAAAGCTCTTCTAGCTAAAATAGCTAAAGACATAGATTTAACATTTATCTTGATGATATAAAAATAGCATCACAGATAAAATAATTAGCATGTTGAAGCAAACGAACAATGCTATGCAAATCAGAGTCTTTTCCCCTTTGTGCTAAGCTATCCAACCAAAAAGTTGATGCAGCCGCAATATCAGCCATAGAAATGGTAGGTCTGAGCATATAGCCAGAATGCAAATAAGCTTTCCTTAGATAAGATTCAATTTTTCTATCTAAAGGATCCTTAAAAGAGGTACTATCTTCCATAGGAATAGTAGTACATTTAGCAAGAGTAGAAATAGCCCTGTCAACCTTAGGGACTTTTTCCCAAAACTCTAATACACTGGCAACGGATACAACTTTTTAAACCTTGAAGAAGGAACAAAAGAAGTATCAGGCTTAGACCATTCCTTAGCAATCACATCAGAAATGGCATCAGGAACAGGAAAAACCTCAGGAGTAGTCACAGGAGGTTTATAGACAAAATTTAAACGTTTACTGGATTTATTATCAAGAGGACCAGACTACTCAATATCCAAAGTTATTAACACTTCTTTTAACAAAGAACAAATATACTCAATCCTCAAAAGAGAAGATGATTTATCAGAGTCAATGTCTGAAGTAAGATCCTCTGAACCAGAGAGATCCTCATCAGAGTGTCATGATAGCTCAGCTGCTGATCGCTTTCTTCTGCCTCTGTCTCAGCGCGGTAGCGCTTTTTTGGTTGCTTAGCAACCCTGTTCCTGTCGGCACTTCTGATGACGTCAGGAGGCCTTCTTATTCCGGCGTCTCCTCTCATCGGTGCCTGTTTGCTTTCACTCGTTGGCTAAGTGAGTACAAGTTATACCTGTGTTATTCTGAACCTGTGCCTTCTTATTCTGAACCCTGAACCCCTACCTGCCTGATCATATCGTTGCTGGACACTGCTTACCTGACTACTCTATTGATTAACCTCTTCCTGCTTGATTACTCGTTGCTGGACATTGCTTACCTGACTACTCTATTGGTTAACCCATACCTGCCTGATTATACGTTGCTGGACACTGCTTACCTGACTACTCTATTGGTTAACCCCTTCCTGCCTGATTACACGTTGCTGTACATTGCTTACCTGACTACTCTATTGGTTAACCCCTTCCTGCCTGATTACACGTTGCTGGACATTGCTTACCTGACTACTCTATTGGTTAACCCATACCTGCCTGATTACACGTTGCTGGACACTGCTTACCTGACTACTCTATTGGTTAACCCATACCTGCCTGATTACATGTTGCTGGACATTGCTTACCTGACTACTCTATTGGTTAATCCCTATCTGCCTGAATACACGTTGCTGGACATTGCTTGCTTGATTACTCTACTGGTTAACCCCTATCTGCCTGATTACACGTTACTGGATATTGCTTGCCTGACTATTCTATTGGTTAACCTTACCTGCCTGATTACACGTTGCTGAACATCGCTTGCCTGATTACTCTATTGATTAATCCTATCTACACTAAGTTTCTTCTCCTGACCCTGCTGTGCCATCTTCCAGTCTATTACTGTGAGTATATTATACTACAGCTGTCGCAGGGTCAGGTCCTGGTATATACTCACTGTGCTAGGGTGTTATTAACCTCATTCTAGCATTTGGGTCTAACTCTGGACTATACCTATCCTGACATTACAAACAGGCCATATAATGGACCCTGGTGAGTTATCCAGAGCTGTGGCTCTACAGGGACAGCTTCTTGGAACCCACTCTGCACACCTGCAATCCCTGGATTCTAAATTGGATCAAATAACTGCTCTCTTGCATAATCTGTCTCCACCTTCTCAAGTCTCTGCAACACCTGTTGTTCCTGCGGCCAGCTCTAACCCTGCGTTTAATCCGCCACAACCTGCAGAACAATTTATTCCTAGAATTCCACTACCGGATAAATATGACGGCAATCCTGAAGACTGTCGAGGATTTCTTAATCAGTGCCGCCTTCACTTCAGAAATAATCCTCAGATGTTTTTTTCTTCTTCCTCCAAGATCACCTTTTTAATTTCTCTTATGAAGGGTAAAGCCCTGGCTTGGGTTTCTCCACTGTTGGAAAAGGATGATCCTTTGCTCCAGGATATTGACACTTTTGTATCTATATTTTCTTCTGTGTTTGATAAACCTGGTAGATCAGCGGCGGCTGAAGCAGGACTTTTAGATTTAAGACAGGGATCTCTTTCTGTAGCACAATACGCTATAGAATTCCGGACTTTAGCTGCTGAAACTATGTGGAATCATGGGGCCCTGCGTGCAGCATTTCGTAAAGGTCTTTGTGATCGTTTGAAAGATGAATTGGTTTATAGGGATCTTCCCGATTCTCTAGAAGATCTTATCAACTTATGTATCAAGCTTGATGCTCGTTACTCTGAGCGTCTCCATGAACGTGACCGTAACAGAAGATCCTTTATCAGATCTTCCTTTCGTCCTATGCCTCATTCTCCAAAACTTCCTACTCCAAATACTTCTATCTCTGAGTCAAGTGAACCCATGGAGGTTGGTGCTATTAAATTATCCGAAGCTGAACGTCTCAGAAGGCGTAATCTGGGACTATGTCTTTACTGTGGTATTAAGGGGCATATGTTAAAAGATTGTCCAACTCGTCCAGTAAAAGCCAGGGCTTAACTCCAGGAAGAGGGACTGAGTTAAGCCGAAGTTCTTTTTCTTCCCTCAATCCCAAGCTGTTTGTTCCAGTTACTGTCCGCTTTGGCAACACCAAATTTCAGGATCAAGCACTCATCGACTCTGGAGCTGCAGGAATGTTTATGGATTCGGAGTTTGTCAATGCTTTTCGTATTCCTTTGCTTTCCAAGAGCCAAATAATTAAGGTCACTACTGTCAGTGGTCAACCTTTAGGTTCTGGTTTCATTCGACATTCTACCATTCCACTTCTCATGTCTGTAGGAGTACTTCATTCCGAAACCATTTGCTTTGACATCATCTCTTCCCCACAGTTTCCTCTCATTCTGGGACTTCCTTGGCTTCAACTACATGATCCAGTTTTTTCCTGGTCTAAAGGAGAGCTTGTTGCTTGGGGATCTTCTTGTTTCACACAGTGTCTACAGAATGCTCCCAAAACTTCTAGTACTGTTGTGGCAGTTTTAGACATTCCTGATTCTTTGCCTGAACAATATCATTCTTTTTGTGATGTCTTTTCTAAAAAAGATGCTGAAGTATTACCTCCTCACCGGACCTTTGATTGTCCCATTGACTTATTACCAGGAGCACCTCTACCTAAGGGTAAAACTTACCCACTTTCTTGTCAAGAAAATGTTTCACTTGAGGAATATATCAAGGATAATTTGGCCCAAGGTTTTATCCGTCCTTCTTCTTCTCCAGTAGGGGCAGGTTTTTTCTTTGTGGAAAAGAAAGATGGAGGTCTTCGTCCTTGCATTGATTATCGAGCTCTTAATCAAATTACAATCAAGAATTGTTATCCACTCCCTCTCATTCCCGAATTATTTGATCGTCTCCAGGGTGCTTGCATCTTTAACAAATTGGATCTTCGTGGGGCATATAATTTGGTCAGAATTCGTAAAGGGGACGAGTGGAAAACTGCCTTCAACACTAGGTTTGGACACTACGAATATTTAGTTATGCCTTTTGGGTTATGCAATGCCCCTGCAGTTTTTCAACATTTTGTTAATGAAATATTTAGAGACTATCTTAATCAATTCATTATTATCTATCTTGATGATATTCTGATTTATTCCCGGACTGTACCGGATCACATTCATCATGTTACATTAGTACTCCAGAGATTACGTGAAAATTTTCTCTTTGCCAAGCTTGAAAAGTTTTCTTTTCATCAAGAATCTATTCCTTTCCTGGGTTACATTATTTCACCGTCTGGATTCAAGATGGATTCTGACAAACTGTCGGCTATTCTAGATTGGCCTAGACCGACTTCCTTAAAATCTCTTCAAAGGTTCCTGGGGTTTGCCAATTACTATCGTAAGTTCATAAAGGACTTTGCTAACATCTCGGCACCCCTTACTGCTCTTACTAAAAAGGGTCAGGATTGCAAGCATTGGTCTGATCAAGCCTTACAGGCATTTGAATCTCTAAAGTCTGCATTTACTTCAGCTCCCATTCTTTGCCATCCTGTTCCGACTCTCCAATTCATTCTTGAAGTGGATGCTTCTCTGATTGCTGCTGGGGCAGTACTTTCTCAGCGGAATCCTGTTTCTAGCAAGATCCTTCCTGTGGGATTTTTCTCCAAGAAGTTCAATACTTCCGAACTGAATTATGACGTTGGTAACAAAGAACTGTTAGCTATTAAAATGGCTTTGGAAGAATGGAGACATCTGCTGGAAGGCACTGTTCAACCATTTCTTATACTCACAGACCATAAAAATCTTCTGTATCTTCATACTGCCAAACGCCTCAACTCACGTCAAGCCCGATGGGCTCTGTTCTTCTCCAGATTTAATTTTGTCCTCTCTTATATTCCTGGCTCTAAGAATACAAAAGCAGACACTTTGTCTAGACAATTTCTGGCTTCTGATTCTACATTTCTGGATTCTGAACCCATTCTCCGCCCTGCTAAAGTTCTGGCTCAGTTATCAACGTTTCCTTTACAAGCATTACAGTCTGCTCAAGCTTCTGTTCCTTCATCTTATAACATACCTCCTGGGATCTTGTTTGTACCTACTGAATTCCGCCTAAAACTTCTTCGTTGGGCTCATGATAATGTTCTGTCTGGACATCCTGGAGTGCGTAATACTTTGTGGAGACTCAAACAACATGTCTGGTGGCCTTCCATGGGCAAAGATGTCAAGGATTATGTTGCAGCTTGTCCTTTCTGTACCTCAAATAAACAGTCTTCATCTTTACCTCTCGGTCTCTTACAACCTCTGCCTGTTCCGTATTATCCCTGGTCTCATGTTTCCATGGACTTTATTACAGATCTTCCTAATTCTGCCGGAAACAAGACCATATGGGTGGTGGTAGATAGGTTTTCCAAAGCAGCTCATTTTGTTCCATTAACTGGATTACCATCGGCCCAGAAACTCGCTGAATTGTTTATTCTCCATATCATCAGATTACATGGTTTTCCTTTGGACATCGTTTCTGATCGAGGAGTTCAATTTGTCTCAAGATTTTGGAAATCCCTGTGCAAACCATTTGGAGTTACCATATCTCTTTCTACTGCTCATCATCCTCAGTCCAACGGTCAAACTGAGCGGGTAAATCAATCTCTTGAGTCCTATCTCAGGCACTATGTTAATCATCAGCACTCCAATTGGTCTCAACTTCTTCCTTTAGCAGAACTAGCTTACAATTCCCGCTTCAACTCTTCTTTACAGACTTCTCCTTTCAAGGCAGCCTATGGATTCGAACCTAGAACTTTTCCTATGTCTTCGGGAGGCTCTGGAGTTCCTGGAGCAGATCGTACAGTGAGAAGTCTTTGTAAACACTGGAAGAAGATTCAGGAAATTCTTCTTCTCTCTACTTGAAAGTATAAACGATTTGCTGATCGCAGACGCCGGAAGGCGCCCTCTTTTCGGACTGGAGACAAGGTTTGGATTTCCACCAGATCCATCCGACTCAAACACGTTATACCTGTGTTATTCTGAACCTGTGCCTTCTTATTCTGAACCCTGAACCCCTACCTGCCTGATCATATCGTTGCTGGACACTGCTTACCTGACTACTCTATTGATTAACCTCTTCCTGCCTGATTACTCGTTGCTGGACATTGCTTACCTGACTACTCTATTGGTTAACCCATACCTGCCTGATTATACGTTGCTGGACACTGCTTACCTGACTACTCTATTGGTTAACCCCTTCCTGCCTGATTACACGTTGCTGGACATTGCTTACCTGACTACTCTATTGGTTAACCCATACCTGCCTGATTACACGTTGCTGGACATTGCTTACCTGACTACTCTATTGGTTAACCCATACCTGCCTGATTACACGTTGCTGGACACTGCTTACCTGACTACTCTATTGGTTAACCCATACCTGCCTGATTACACGTTGCTGGACATTGCTTACCTGACTACTCTATTGGTTAATCCCTATCTGCCTGAATACACGTTGCTGGACATTGCTTGCTTGATTACTCTACTGGTTAACCCCTATCTGCCTGATTACACGTTACTGGATATTGCTTGCCTGACTATTCTATTGGTTAACCTTACCTGCCTGATTACACGTTGCTGAACATCGCTTGCCTGATTACTCTATTGATTAATCCTATCTACACGAAGTTTCTTCTCCTGACCCTGCTGTGCCATCTTCCAGTCTATTACTGTGAGTATATTAAACTGCAGCTGTCGCAGGGTCAGGTCCTGGTATATACTCACTGTGCTAGGGTGTTATTAACCTCATTCTAGCATTTGGGTCTAACTCTGGACTATACCTATCCTGACACAGAGGAGGATATATCAGTATGTTGTCGGTCATTACAAATTTAATCAGTATTATGAGAAGTTTTAAAAGATCTTTTACGTTTATTTGAAGGCGGTATAGCAGCCATAGCCTTCTGTATCGCATCAGCAATATAATTTTTCATATCAACAGGGATATCATGTACTTTAGATGTTGAAGGAACAACATATACTGTACTAGCACTAAAAGAAATCTTCTCTGCATTCAAAAGGTTATCATGACAACTGTTACATACTACAGCTGGAGATATAATCTCCACTAGTTTACAACAGATACACTTAGCTTTGGTAGAACTGTGTTCAGGTAGCATGGTTCCTACAGCAGCTTCTGAGACAGGATCAGATTGAGACATCTTGTAAAATGTGAAAAAAACATTAAACAGAAATATCTTATTTCCACATATAGCAGTTTCCGGAATGGGAAAAAATGCAAGTGCTAAATTTGGCAAAAAAAGAAAATAGCATATCCCTCTGAGCATAAAGAAGGCAAGGAGCATATAGGAAGTGAGGTAAAATAAAACTAAATTTTTTGGCGCCAAGTATGACGCACAACGCAATAGGAAGTTGAGAATTTTTTTGGCACCAACAACTTGCGTCATAATACAA